>NW_007736831.1:8819-55690 GCF_000696425.1 Galeopterus variegatus
CCCCCCAAAAAACCTTATTTTAAAGTCAGAGCTTCCCTTACCCTAGATTCTGTCTATAAAATTTGTAGTATCTCTCCCACATCACCAGTTTTGTCTTCTTAAAACAACAAAAAATTTGGATTGTTTCACTTTTAAACTGTTTTAATTATCTTATCCTAAGCATATTCATGAATAAAAGAGAAATAGGAATTTCTACTTATGTTCTATTTTTATTTTGTTTCTATTTAGGGAATAGAAATTTCCTCACGGAGTAAGTTCCCTGTTAGTATTATCTATTATCATCTATGCCATAAAAATTTTCCTAAAATGTCTCCAGCTGTCATCAATTTTTCTCTTTTCTGGGAGCCTACAGCACTTAGTATCTCTTCCACAAAATTTATTTCTTAATCATATAGTCTTTTGTTGTTTATTAGATCTTGATTTTGTTTGCTTGCTTTTTTTGCTTAACTTAAAAAAAGTTCCGTTAGCCCCGAACACATCAGTCATATATTGAAGCAAAACAATGGACATGGTTATAACTTGGCAATATATACTGGGATTTAAGAAATAGATGTAACATGGACCTTTAAGAAATAGATGTTAACACAAGACATTATTAATTTAGATTAACGAAGAAGATCACACTAATTTATAAAGTATCTTTTTTAAGTAATTTTTTTCTAGTTATGAAAGTAATATGTAAAATTTCAGAGAAATTGGAAAATGTAGATGTAGTCCCTTCATTCTAGTCTCTACACCTACACACAAACACACTTTCTTTCAAAAGTGAAACCATGCTACCATATATAATTCTGTATCTTTCTATTTTTCCTTTATGATATCATCAAGATTTTCCCATGTTATTAATATTCTTTTCAAATATAATTTAAAAGTAAATGTACCATAATTTATTTACAGCATTTCCCATTATTATAATTTTGAATTATTCCTTTTTTCTTTTTTATATTTTTACTTTTTTAATGTAGTTCTTTGGTTTTAAAATTCTTTTTTTTTTTTCTTTTTTTCTTTTTTTGGCAGCACAGGGATGAAACCTTGAACCTTGGTGTTATGAACACCACGCTCTTACCAACTGAGCTAACCAGCCAACCCTCTTTTAAATATAAAATAAATAACTTGAGGAGACTGTAAGGAAGGCATTTTCAAAATATGTATACAACCAAATATATTTCTCAGTAATTTAGTTTGTGGGAAATGAAAGGAAAATAGTGTGATCTCTAGTTGGTTACACATATTTTGATGTGGATATTTCCTGTCTGCATTTAGCCCTAATTTTAATTTTACCTTTGCTTGTTTGAAAGAATTGATGTGTTCAATGGTTTGTTTAGTTATTTGTATTGCCTTATTGACACAATCTAAAATGCCCTATCTTAAAAAATGATAGCATGTCATATTTTCATTTTATAAAATGCAGCTGTTGGCACACTGCATTCCTTTAAATTATTCTTTTCAATTAGCAACATGGTAAAAATATTCAAAAGAGGGATATGTACTTAAAGTATTTTCATATTTTTAAACCAAGAGAAATAATGGTATATTTTCACTTAATACTCTTGTAAAAAAAGAGCTAAGAAGCCCTTGTGAAACCTTTCTTCTGCTACTTGAGAATGTTTTTGCCGTCTTCTTTTATCCTCATTCCCACATATACCTATATTCTTTACATCCTTTACTACTTCACCTCCGTTAAAACCTGGCTTTTTTGAAATCCTCTTTACTCCCTGTCCCTCCATGGTGCAGATCTGCGGATTCAGAGATCTGGACCTCGCCGTAACTAAGAATGCTCAACATCATTCTTAGTCTTCTCTGAATATGATTGTTATTCTCCCCTCTTCCCATCATTGGACGACATCTTGGTCCACATTCCTTGAGTACTTTGGTACTCATTGTTTCCTTCATCTTACCTCCTGCCATTATTTTGGATGCCCTTCCAAATGCCTTTTTAAAAATCCTCCACTTCTCTACCCCAAACTTACGTCTATGTGTGGCGGGGGGTCTTCAAAAAGTTCATGGAAAGGTTCATATTATCTTTTAATTATATTTTTCCATGAACTTTTTGAAATACCTTCATATTTATTAACTTACTTTGAACTCTATAATCTCCTGTCATCTTTACATATGAAATTTCAGACCCTGAAATCTCCCTCTCTGACTATAACTTTGTATCTTTTGATTCTTCTCAAAATATAAATCCTTCTTCTTGCTATCTTTGTTATTTCTAGTGTCTTTAACACTTTCTCCTTCTTAAAGCTTATTAGCTACCTTCTAGATTCAGATCTCTCCTTTCCTAGATGGGTGGATCTCATGAAAGACCATTTATTATTATTATTATTATTACTATTATTGTTGTTATTTTATTTTTATTGAATCAAAATTGATTATACAAATACTTGGGGTTCAACATTGAGATATGTTGATCACATCAACATTACTAGCATATATATTGTTATGAATCATAATTATTCTTCATGCCTCTTGTCCAGTCTCTCCCCATACCCCTCTCCTTCCCCCCTACCCCCTCCAATTACCCTAGATTTCTTCTCTCCTTCTGAAAGAATAATGGTTACTCTGTTGATTTGTTGCCTAAATGATCTGTCCAATGCTGAGAGGTGTGATCAAGTCCCCCAATATTATCATAGATGCTTCTTCTGTCACTCTGAAATGGGCTTTGTGGAGAGAGACATCCACTTCTTTTATCTCTGCTGGTGACTCTCTTTGTGTCAATGCACTCCAGTGGCTGGCGGACCATCTGCATGGTAGTTGTGGCATCTAGCCACTTTTGCGGCAGCCATGGTTATAGTGGTGGCTTTGGTGGGCCACCCACATGGAGGTGATGTTTGGGGCATGCTCCTTTGTGCTGGCAGTGTGCCTGGTTGTGGGGAATGTCTGGTGTCTGGCTCCATGCTTCTGGTCCCCAGGCAGGGCCCTGAGGCCCTGGCATGGTGTGCCTGGTTGTGGGAGGGGAGGTCCAGTTCCCGGCTCCATGCTTCAGGTCACCAAGCTTTCCTCAAGGCACTGGCGCAATGTGACTGGTTGTGGGAGGGGAGTCCAGTCATGCTTTGGCTCACCAAGCGGGCCCTGAGGCCCTGGCATGGTGTGCCTGGTTGTGGGGGGGGTCCAGTCCCCTTCTCCATGCCTCGGGTCCCTGGGTGAGCCCCAAGGCAGTGGTGTGGTGTGCCTGGTTGTCGAGGGGGGCCCAGACCCTGGCTCCATGCCTTGTGTCACTAAATGGGCCCTGAGGTGCTGGCACAGTGTGCGTGGTTGTGGGAGGGGGTTCCAGTCCCCTTCTCCATGCCTCTGGTCCCTGGACAGGCCCTGAGGTGCTGGCGTGGTGTTCCTGGTTGGGGGAGGAGGGTCCGGTACCCTTCTCTATGACTCAGGTCCCCGGGTGAGCCCTGAGATGCTGGCACGGTGTACCTGGTTGTGGGAGGGGAGTCTGGTCCCCTTCTCCATGCCTCAGGTCCCCAGGCAGGCCCCATGGTGCTAGCACAGTGTGCCTGGTTGGGGGAGGAGAGGTCTGGTCCCTGGCTCCATGCCTCAGGTCACCAAGAGGGCCCTAAGGCACTGGCGCAGTGTGCCTGGTTGTGGGAGGGGGTCTGGTCCCCTTCTCCATGCCCCAGACCCCCAGGTGGGGCCCTGAGGTGCTAGGAGTGTGCCTGATTTTGGGAGGGAGGTCTGGTCCCTGGCTGCAGGATGCAGGCACCGGGGCAGACCCCAAGGTGCTGGTGGTATGCCTGGATGTGGGAGTGGGGTCCGGTCCCCAGCTCCAAGCCTCATTTTCCCGGGTGGACCGCAAGGCGCTGGTGTTGTGAGTGGTTTGGGGTGGAGATCCAGTCCCCAACTCCATACCTCATGTCCCCTGGCGGGCCCCAAGGTGCTGGTGGTGTGCCTGGGCCAGAACTAATTTTTTGTCCTTTGCTTACTTCTAAAACGGGGGAACTTCCTGTGGGAACCAGTACTTGAGCTGTGTGGTTGAGCTAAATTGCTGCTTTGCTGCTGTTTCCCTCGGAAAGGCTTTTTGTGCAGCTCAGGGTTGAATGGTTGACCTCATAGTTACATCCGGCTGTCCAGAGACCGGGTGCACCTGGGTTATATAGAAACTCTGATCTGGGCCTGAGTTTTTTCGTCAAACTGCACCCCATGCAATTCTGCATTCCCAACGAGTCTCCTCTGAGTGGTCCTGTGCTGATTGGGGGGCAGATCAGCTGTGCTTGCTGTGCCCCTGTGTTCTTCCTGTGGGCCTGTCTCCCCCACCGCCCATGCTCCAAACACTTCCTATAGGATGGGCCCTGCGCCCATCCCTTGTGATGACTCGCCAGCCTCTGAATGGCTCCCTTTTCCCAGCTGTTCTGGCTCCTTGCTCCTGTGTGGGTCCACAGGCACCCTATTAGTGGTCTTGTTGTCCTGGGGGTCACCAAGACCCTCTTCTCCCCTGCCGCCTCCAAGTAACTCCATCTGAAGGGCACAGCTGCAGCTTCTGCCGGCTCCTGCTCCATGCTCTCAGCAGCTTAGGCCTTAAAGCGGCCACAGCCCGAAACACTCAAAGCAGCTTTTTCTTTCTCTCATCTTGATTTCTCCCGCCTTTGTGAACTCCGTAGTTCTCTCCTCCTCTTTCCCTGAGCTCCAGCAGCCCCATCTTGGCTGATGTTATTGTTTTATAGTTTATTGATTTATGGGAGAGAGTGACGCTGTGGACCATGTATTCCACCATCTTGACTGGAACCCTGATGGACCATGTAAACTCTGGTTTCACTGGTATCCAGTTATATCATCTTCCTTCCCCTGATTATCTGCTTCTCTTTTCCTGTCATTTCCTAATACAAGAATAATACAGTCTCTTTGTTCTCAGCATTTGCCTTCATGTTCTTCTTCCAACAGAAAATAGGGACATTCCAAATTAAAACAGTGAGACTGATTTTTGCCTATCAAATTGCCAAAGATTTAGAAAAATTATAGCGGCCAATGTTGGCAGTCATGTGATAAAATAGACACTTTCCCACTGCTTTTTAGAATGTAAATTGGTAACCCCTTCTAGAGACTTTCTGTATCAAGGGCCTTTAAAACCTATCTTTTGAACAGCTAGTTCTTAAGTATCCTTAATTAAAATGTATACAAATATTTATGAATATCATTGCAATGGTATGAAAATATTCCTTTTTAAAACTTTTCTTAGTGCACTCTGACAGAGAGAGAGAGAGAGAAAGATTGCTCTGCTGTCTTAGTAATTTATCTTGAAAACTTGAGATTTCCATTCTAATGTGACTGTTGTTTAGGGTAATTTTGGGAGTGTGGAGATGTGCCGGTATGACCCTCTACAGGACAACACTGGGGAGGTGGTGGCTGTAAAAAAGCTCCAGCATAGTACTGAAGAGCACCTCAGAGACTTCGAAAGGGAAATTGAAATCCTGAAATCCCTACAGCATGACAACATTGTAAAGTACAAGGGAGTGTGCTACAGTGCTGGTATGTTGCCCATTGAAACCTATTTTAAACTCAAGGTATGTCTTTGGCATCCTGGGTAACAAAAATGTACAATGTCTAAGTCTGGACTTAATCCAGTGTCCAGAGATAGATGCATTTTATATGACTAAAGATTGTGCATGGTGGTTATGGGCTGTAACTACAGGAAGTCTTTGGCTAGTTAATCATTCTCTTTTACATTTGCTTAAACTTACCAAGAGAATATAATTTTTAAAGAAATAAATGGTCTTTCCTCATACTTTTTATAAAAATGTTATTTTTAACTTAGATGGCTTTTTGTTCAATATAAATGAGGTGAAAGGGAGTTTACTCATCAGCTTATTTTGGTTTGCCTAGGGTTACAAAGGACTAAAATATAAATTTTTTTTTTTTTTTTTTTTTTTTTTCTAGTAAGGGGATCGCAACCCTTTGCACGGTGTGGTCCGCACCACACTCAGCCAGCGAGCACACCGGCCATCCCTATATAGGATCCGAACCCGTCACCTCGGCGCTACCAGCGCTGCACTCTCCCGAGTGAGCCACGGGGCCAGCCCTAAAATATAAATATTTTTAAAGCTTATTTTCAAAACTTCTTGATTCCAAAAGCCTGTGTTCTTAACTACTATGTCACCTTTAATTTATAATAAAGTTTTGATATCTTAGACTCAGGTTTTATATATCTTTAAGTCATTTATATATGGTTGTTTTCTAATATTTCATCAGTAAAATATGGCAAAGTAAAACACTGTATTTCTATTTGTATATTAAAAGGCCGGCGTAATCTAAGATTAATTATGGAGTATTTACCATATGGAAGTTTACGAGACTATCTCCAAAAACACAAAGAACGGATAGATCACAAAAAACTTCTGCAGTACACATATCAGATATGCAAGGTATGTAATATCCTGGTTATTTGTTGTAGTTGGAGTGAGCATGTTGGAGTAATTACTAGAGGATAAATCCTCTAGACTTTTTCTTAAATAATAAAGAGAGTGAGTAGGGATAAGACCATTTAAATTATTTATGTTAATAAAACTAGCTGAAAGAAAAATGTTATTTTATCCATAGGGTATGGAGTATCTTGGTACAAAAAGGTACATCCACAGGGACCTGGCAACAAGAAATATATTGGTGGAGAATGAGAACAGAGTTAAAATAGGAGATTTTGGGTTAACCAAAGTTTTGCCACAAGACAAAGAATACTACAAAGTGAAAGAACCTGGTGAAAGTCCCATATTCTGGTGAGTATATTTCAGTATAATGTGAAATTTTAGAGCACAAACTTCAAACTTTATTTTTACTATTATTGTTGAGTAGTTTGTCATTTATATTTTTATATATATATAAATATTATAATAATAGTGAACATTTATGTTTACATTGGGCTATATGCATTTCATGTATTATCTCATTTAATCCTCATAGCAACCCTTGGAGAAAATGTATTAGTATTATATCTGTTTTAAGCATGAGGAAACTGAAGCATAGATGGTTAAATAACTTAACCAAGCCATGTAACTAATAAGTGGTAGAATGGGATTCTACTCAGATAGTCTGCTCCCAGAGTTTGTGCTTTTAAGCTTTCTTAACCATAATAGTACTTTAATCTGGCATTAACTGAAAGTTTTTATATGTTACAGCAATTTTAAGCTAAAGGTTATTTTTGATCTTCAATTAAAAGTGTGAATTAATTGTGAGGAGCATTCAAACCTAATTTTTTTTTTTTTTTAAAAAGATGACTGGTATTGGTGTTATCAGCATCACGCTCACCCAGTTAGCTAACCGGCCAACCCTATATGGGATCCGAACCCGTGGCCTTGCTGTTATCAACACCACACTCTCCCAAGTGAGCCACGGGCTGGCCCTCAAACCTAATTTTTTATGTGTAATACATTGTTGTTTCTATTGATCTGTTCTTTGATGCAAAATTTTCTTTTTCATGCCTTTATTTATGGTGCATTTTGTTTTCTAGAGATGACTTGGTGAAATTATATTTAAATGTTTTGTTTTTGTATATGTTCCAAACAGACTTTAATTCTGTTTTTTTTTTTTTTTCCTTTTTGTCTCTTTTTTACTGACCGGTAACGGGATCGCAACCCTCGGTGTCGCGCCCGCACTGCGCTCAGCCAGTGAGCGGGAACCGGTCTCCACATGGGATCCGAACCCTCGGCGGGAGCGCCGCCACACTTCCAAGTGGCGCACTCTCCAGTGCGCCACCGGGCCAGCCCAATTCTGGTTTATTAATCTGCTGAAATAATACTAAGACCATATTGTCTGAGCCAGATGTCAGTGTTAAAGGAGGGGTTTTGTTTATTTATTTTAGTTAGTTATGTTTTATTTACATTCTTGATATCTGACTTGAAAATTAGAATTACTAATACAAGCAGTGTAACTGTCAATTTATAAATATTTTTCTAGTATTAATCAGAATTATTAGAAATATGTAGATTATTCAGTTTGCTACTGCTAAGTTCATGGATCATCCATATGTGCTAGTTACCTTCATTTTATTTTGTGTCTGTAAATTTTATGACTAATTCCAGCTATTGCAAATTGTTAGTCCAGAAAGAAATCAGGTAAGAAAGCACCAATGATTTAGAACAAATTGATTATTTTCATAGAAGAGTAACTTATAGTGGTGTTATGAATGTGTTTTAAAGAAGAGTCTTTATTTTTTAAAGATAGATCTTAAAATAATTATGGTTGAAATACCATTATGTCTGGGACTCATTTCATATAAATCCAGTGGGGTGAAGGTAGGAAGTAATATATGAAACAAGAGGGGCAATGAGTTTAGCTGAGTGACAGGTACATGGTTGTTCATTGTTCTCTAATTTGTGTAGGTTTGAAATTTTTCATAATATTAAAAACATTTTAAGGAATGTCCTCATGATAATCATTAGCATTACCTTTATCTAATCATTTTTAGGGTATAAGTGAAATTAGCAAATAAGACTTATCTAAATATGACGATCTATTTTGGTCATGTCCCCAGTGATACATGAATTTTATTCTTTTTTTTTCCAGAATGAGAAATTAAAGAAAATAAATGGAATTAACTGGCATTCAATAAATATTAGTTATAAGAAGATCTAATGATTTGGGCACACTTAACAAATACAATATTAATAAACATTTATTAAGTACTTACTGTGCTCAAAACACCATACAAGGATATTGGATATGAAGATAGGATCAGCATCAGAAAAAAAGGACTGTCCCTCAGTAGAAAGGCTGAACTAAAAGGAAAAGTTTGATATGGCAGGCAAATTCAGCTGACAGGTCTACTACTCATAACCCCTTCCCTTTAAGAGCTCATAATTTAGGAAAAATCAAATGTATAATCACATCATTGCAATGCAGTGTATAAGTGCAATAATGAAAAAGATAATGGGAAACCATAAGAGTAAAATTAATTCTGCTGAGGATTTAAGTCAATTAGAGAAAACAGCTACTAAGAGGTGACATTTCAGTCATTGATTAGTAGGAGGTTTACCAGATAGACAAGAGGAAGAGCATTCCATGAGGATATCAATAAGAACAAGGATCAAGGGCTTGCAAGTGAATGGCATAATCACTGAACAAACAGGGAGTAATTGGGACTTGGTTTGAATGTGTCTCCTACAAAATTCAGATGTTGCCCATGTGATAGTATTAAGAGGTAGAACCTTAAGAGATGATCAGGCTGTGAGGCTTCCTCCCTCTTGGATGGGATTAAGACCCTTTATAAAAGAGGCTTCATTCAGTTTGTGGCCTCTCTTGCCCTTCCACCTTCCTCCATGTGAGGGCACATTGTTCCTCCACTACAGAGGATGCAGCATCAAGGCACCATCTTGGAAGCAGAGAACATCCCTCACCAGACAATTGAACCTGCCAGTGCCTTGATCATAGACTCCCAGCCACAAGAACTGTGAGAGATAAATTTCTGCTCTTTGTAAATTATCCAGTGTCAGGTATTCTGTTATAGGATATAGGAGCACAAATAGATTAAGACAAATCTTGTACTTCATAAGTTCAGATCTTATTCCATAGACAGTGTATAAGGTGGGAAATTAGAAATTTTATCCAGGAAAATAACATGGTAAGAACCATATTTTAGGAATATAGCCCTACTTTTGGTTAAAGAACAGCAGTCCTCAAAGTGTGGGGACTCCTAGAACCCCCTTTTAGGGTGTCTGTGAGGTCAAAAGTATTTTCATAATAATATTAAGATGTTACTTACCTTTTTTGCTCTCTTTTTTTAAATGAGTATATAGTAGAATTTTCCAGAGGCTACAAGGCGTGTCTTCTATCTAATTAATTTAAAGAGACTCACAAAAATGTAAAATAATACTACTTTTTCTCACAAAATTTTTTTGTTTTGGAAAATAGTTCATAAAATATGTTACTTATGTTAACATGTAATGGGTTTACTGTTATTTTAAATGAATTAATAAATATTTTTACATTTTCTTAGTTTTAATATCTAAATGCCAATAGTAATACTAAATATCAGTAGATATAACTGACATAAACAAAAGTCTTTTGGGGACCTTAATAATTTGTAAGAGTACATAGGGGAGCTTGAGACCAAAAGGTTTGAGAACTACTGATATAGGGGGAGCATTGTATTAAGGAGAGGCTAAGAGCAGAGAGGTGGCTAATTAGGCAACTTTTTCAAGGATCTAGATCATTGGTTTTAAAACCTTTTGTGTGTATTTACCCAATAAAAGAATTCTGAAAAACTATATCTTCTCTTGCACATTTAAAAGTTGATGGCTAATTTTTTCTTTGTAAGTTTAAGTAGTTATAAATAATGTATTTTCTACAGTATTGTAAATATTGACATGTAAATAACAGCTATATCAATCTTTTATATGTATCAATGGGATCTAAATACTATAGCAATTTGATACCTACAGTCACCCACTTAAAAAGGTATAGAAATAGGGCCGGCCCGGTGGCGCACTGCTACAGTGCGCTGCTTGGGAGTGTGGTGGCGCGCTCCCGCCGAGGGTTCGGATCCCACATACAGACCGGTTCCCGCTCACTGGCTGAGCGAGGCGCGGGCGCAACACCGAGGGTTGCGATCCCGTTGCTGGTCCCGGTCCGGTACAGGCGCAACACTGAGGGTTNTTTAGGAATATAGCCCTACTTTTGGTTAAAGAACAGCAGTCCTCAAAGTGTGGGGACTCCTAGAACCCCCTTTTAGGGTGTCTGTGAGGTCAAAAGTATTTTCATAATAATATTAAGATGTTACTTACCCAGAGGATGCAGCATCAAGGCACCATCTTGGAAGCAGAGAACATCCCTCACCAGACAATTGAACCTGCCAGTGCCTTGATCATAGACTCCCAGCCACAAGAACTGTGAGAGATAAATTTCTGCTCTTTGTAAATTATCCAGTGTCAGGTATTCTGTTATAGGATATAGGAGCACAAATAGATTAAGACAAATCTTGTACTTCATAAGTTCAGATCTTATTCCATAGACAGTGTATAAGGTGGGAAATTAGAAATTTTATCCAGGAAAATAACATGGTAAGAACCATATTTTAGGAATATAGCCCTACTTTTGGTTAAAGAACAGCAGTCCTCAAAGTGTGGGGACTCCTGGAACCCCCTTTTAGGGTGTCTGTGAGGTCAAAAGTATTTTCATAATAATATTAAGATGTTACTTACCTTTTTTGCTCTCTTTTTTTAAATGAGTATATAGTAGAATTTTCCAGAGGCTACAAGGCGTGTCTTCTATCTAATTAATTTAAAGAGACTCACAAAAATGTAAAATAATACTACTTTTTCTCACAAAATTTTTTTGTTTTGGAAAATAGTTCATAAAATATGTTACTTATGTTAACATGTAATGGGTTTACTGTTATTTTAAATGAATTAATAAATATTTTTACATTTTCTTAGTTTTAATATCTAAATGCCAATAGTAATACTAAATATCAGTAGATATAACTGACATAAACAAAAGTCTTTTGGGGACCTTAATAATTTGTAAGAGTACATAGGGGAGCTTGAGACCAAAAGGTTTGAGAACTACTGATATAGGGGGAGCATTGTATTAAGGAGAGGCTAAGAGCAGAGAGGTGGCTAATTAGGCAACTTTTTCAAGGATCTAGATCATTGGTTTTAAAACCTTTTGTGTGTATTTACCCAATAAAAGAATTCTGAAAAACTACAGACCGGTTCCCGCTCACTGGCTGAGCGAGGTGCGGGCGCAACACCGAGGGTTGCGATCCCGTTGCTGGTCCCGGTCCGGTACAGGCGCAACACTGAGGGTTGCGATCCGTTGCCGGACACGAAAAAAGACAAAAAGGAAAAAAAAAAAAAAGGTATAGAAATAGCCTTATTTTTGATCGAAACTTTATATCCTTCCATTTTATCTTTAAAATTATATTTTCACTTCCCTTCTCACGCCAAATTTTGCATAAAGTATTACATTTTGTACTTGGAAAATATTTTGATTACCTACGTTCTTTGTAACCAAAGCATATAAATTGAAATTAATTTAAAAATTTTCTGTATCCACAAAACTCGTAAGTATTCACATTTTTCTTCTGGATTGCATTATCATTGAAGTTACTATCAGGATACAGTTTTCCAAAGCAATGTAAATAAATTACAAATTTGGATAATTGCTTAAAAAATTTTATTGGAGACATTTCTTAGTGAGATGGAGAACCCACCAATTAGTTTATATATCCTTAGCTGAATATTAGTTATTTCTGTAACAAGACAAGATTCAGCATAAATTCTGTGTTTCTTTTGCATTTTTATAGATGTAAACACTGAGAAGACTTGTTTGGCAAAAAGTAGACAGGAGTGGAAGGAGTTTTGTTATAACAATATTATTCATTTCTGTAACTCCTTCTGAGATATGTAGAAAAGAGTATATAGTGACCTATTATTAAAAATTATCTGTTAGCTGGCAGTTTTATTAGATCCATTCTGTTTCAGTTTTATTGAAAGCAAAGAGTTAAATCCAGTTGACTTTCAAAAATGGGCTTACTAACCAATCTTTAGAGTCATTCAGTTTCTCAGAAGTATTCCAAAAAAGTTTTTCAAATTAATTCAAATTATGCTGTTACAATTTCACATAAAAGTACATTGTTTAAACTCATACATTCAGAAAAAGTTGGAAAGACAGGATATACAGTATTTTTTTTTTCCTTTTTGTCTTTTTTCGTGACCGGTAATGGGATCACAACCCTCAGTGTCGCGCCCGCACCGCGCTCAACCAGTGAGCGGACCGGTCTCTACATGGGATCCGAACCCTCGGCGGGAGTGCCGCCACGCTCCCAAGTGCCACACTCTACCGAATGCGCCACCGGGCCGGCCCTACAGTATTTTTAATAACATCTTTTGTCACGTTTTAAATATATGATTTAAATATGGCAGAACTTTAAGCAGCTTCAAAGGTTGAGTTGATTTTATAAAGAATGTCCTTTATATAACCCATTTGGCAATGCTAGACCTCATAAACAAATCACATTTAATTTCTTACAAAAAAAGTCTGACTTCATTTTTCAGTTCAAGTAAGTATATTAATGTTACAAAATGTTATTTTAAAAAACTGATAAATGGCAGAACACATGCTCAGAGGCGTGTTTATTGTGAAGTAATATCTACCAGAGCTCCTTTCTTTCAAGGTTCCTTCTTTTCTAATTCTAATATTCACTTTCATGCCTAATGTATTCCTTGTCATAAAGAAAGCCTCCAAATTATATAAGCTTCGGGAAATGTATCTCTGCCTGAATATCTGAAAAGATAAGTCTTGGGAGCAAATGATAAGCTTAAGATGATGTATATCTAGTATAATTAATTTTATATTAAGTTATGAAACTATGAAAAATCATTTCTCATTACTTAATTTGCAATAAATAATACAGAGTAAATGCTAAGATGACAACTTATGAAGTGAGATATATGGTAAAAGACATGGCATTTCTTCAGTAAATATGTTGGGGAGGGGTATGTAGCAAACTCTGATGTTTGACTTTGGGGAATAATTAAGAGGCTTTTATAAAAATCAGAAATAACCTTATTTTTATCATGATCAGAATTTTCCTATGTACTTAAAGAAAGCGAATGATATATGCTGCGAAAAACTAATCAGATAGGCAGTTGGCATGTAGTTTTATTTTTATGTTAGCATGTAGAAATACTAAATATTTTACATAATGAAATAAGGTTGACTAAATTTTGTATAAATATTTAATAACATGGATTAATAAAATAGGTTTTAGCTAACTTATTCAATAATGAACACTGTCTTAGTCCATTTGTGCTGCTATAACAAAATACCACTGACTGGGTAATTTATAAAAAAACAGAAATTTATTTCTCACAGTTCTGGTGGCTAGGAGTCCATGATCAAGGCGCTGGCAGGTTCAGTTGTCTGGTGAGGGATGCTGTGTGCAGCCTGATGCTGCATTCTTCACAGTGGAGGAACAGTGTGTACTCACATGGAGGAAGGTGGAAGGGCAAGAGGAGCTGAAAGCTGAGTGAAGCCTCTTTTATAAGGGCCTTAATCCCATTCATGAGGGAGGAACCTTCACAGCCTAATCATCTCTTAAAGGCCCTACCTCTTAATACTCTCACATTGGCCATTGTTTCAACATCTGGATTTTGAGAGGGACACATTCAAAGCATAGCAAACACTAAATCAGATGTCTGGGTAAAATTACATATAATTTTTATCCATAGGATTTAGCCATCATATCTTTTAAAAAATTCAATTTTATTTAGAATAAATTTGTCATCTATATTGCTTTTGTTGTTCAAAAATGCTCTTTTGTTGCAGGCTAACAACACGTTTCAGCATGTACTAGGGACTGATACTAGGAACTGGGAGGAAATGCTTCTGCTTAAATATAAGACATTGTTGAAGCAGATTTTGGACTCACGGAGGATCCTTATACTATTCTTGCTATGTGCATCCCTTGGTTAATCTTTGTATGACCATGGGGTTACTCTTCATCTGGTTTAAAGACCTCTGTACTAGTCATAATGTAAGGACCTAACCTAAGACTACAGCAATGAATAGTGGGTTAGGAGACTGATTAGAGACATTTCTAAGGTATACTTTAAAGGGACTTGGTGGCTCATTAGACATTGGCATGAAAAATGAGTCAAAATAATTCTTAAAATTTCCAGCTTTGGCAGTTAAACAGATTGTGATGACATGCATTGTATAAGAAAAGTAACAAAATCAGCAGGTTTTTGAAAGATAAAGATGGAGTTCTGTTTGTTTCTAGATCTTTAATGTGGAAACGTTCAATAAGTCTGGAACACTAAAGAGAGGTCAAAGATATGGTTATAAATTTGGGAGACTTTAATATACAGGTGGATGATACTAAGAGAAAGATTTTAACAGAGAGAAGAAATCTGATGATGGAACTTTGGGAAACCCCAAATTTAGAAGAGAGAGAAAAGAGGAGGAAGTGTTGGGGAAATATAATTAAAAACAAAATCTCCCAACCCAGACAATCTCTCCACAAAGATAGAAAAGAAAGAAAACAATTTTATTATTGAATAAGCATTAAATCAGGATGTGATGTGCATCACAAGCAATCCTCTAAGATACTGCAAAGACAGAAAAGATCTCTTATACAACCAAACAGAATCTATTACATACGCATTCTCAAGATAAGCATTAATAATCCTCAAGTAAGAGGACTTGACAGCACTATTTGTCACACACATAGTTCATCCTAAATTCACCTGGTAATTGGAGTGACTATTCATTTTAGCTAGTTGGCTTTAGACTAAGGAAAAGTACACTTTTCATATTTTTATGACAGGTGATAGATTTGCAGTTTGGAAGTAAGATCTTGCCTAAGTTAGGCTCTTACCCTTACTAGGAGGTAAGTGTGCTATCCTCCTTGATTATATTCCAAAGAGATGGTTCCCAGATTCTTGAGAAGGACATCCCTTGGTCATAAAACTGGCAAGAGGCTTTTAAGTAAGAGCTTTTGAGAAGATTTACACACATTTCAAAGAGACAAAGAATTTACAATTACAAGTTTTCCATAGACTCTAAGAGAAGTCTTCCCTGCTTTTTTCAGTTCTTAAAAGGTACTTTGCAGTTAACCCTGGTGCTACCTACAGAGACAAAAATAAATTCCTTTGGATTTTTATTTAGGTTCCCAAGACCACCCCTAGATTTGATGATTTGTTAGGAAGATTCACAGGATTGAGCATATAGTCACATTCATGGCTATGATTTATTATAGTGAAAGAATATAAAGTGAAATCAGCAAAGGGAAAAGATGTATTGGGCAAAGCCGGGGGCTATGATTTATTATAGTGAAAGAATATAAAGTGAAATCAGCAAAGGGAAAAGATGTATTGGGCAACGCCGGGAGGAAATCAAGTACAAGCTTCCTAGGATCCTATCCCAGTAAAGTCATATGGGATGATTTATTATAGTGAAAGAATATAAAGTGAAATCAGCAAAGGGAAAAGATGTATTGGGCAAAGCCGGGAGGAAATCAAGTACAAGCTTCCTAGGATCCTATCCCAGTAAAGTCATATGGGGCATGTCTAATTCCCCCAGCAATGAATTGTAACAACACATGTGAAATATTGTTTACCAGGGAAGTTCATGAGAGACTCACTTCCCAAGACATTTATTGGGACTGATCACATAGGCACTCTCTGCCTGGCATGTACCAGAGTTCCAGACTCTCAAAAGGAGAGCAGGTGTTAGCATAAACCATATTCTTTGCACAGATGGTTTAGGCACAGTGAGCCACTCTTACCATTTATGAATTGTGGAAACCCTCCTGAAATCTAAGTTCCCAGGTGCCAGCCAAGGGTCAACATTGAGAGAGCATAACTTCGTATAGCATACATTATACGAAGTTATACGAACTATCATTTAAATGCCCTCTATGTATTACAGGTATGCTCCAGAATCACTGACAGAGAGCAAGTTTTCTGTGGCCTCAGATGTCTGGAGCTTTGGAGTGGTTCTGTATGAACTTTTCACATATATTGAGAAGAGTAAAAGTCCACCAGTGGTCAGTGTGCTTTTTATTTACTTTCAATTTTTTTTTAGCATGAAAAAGGCTTTATCCAGAGAATAGTAATAAGCCTAGGGCTAATTTTAGAGCCTCATATTGCTTATTTGTAAGGCAGTAACCAACAAAATAACCCTAAAGTCATTCATTAAATTAACTCGAATTTTTAAAAGGAGCAAGGATTTGGAGCATTAGTATATTCTCTTAATTATTATTCTTAGTATTCCAATAAACTCATTCATTCTAGGAATTATTGCATAAGTTAATATAAACCTTTCAAAGTCCTTTTTTTTCCTGTTCACTACAGATTTTTTTTTTTAATATGGGAAAGTAAGAAAAAATAAAAATCATCTCTAATGCAATTGCTCAGAGATAACCACTTTAATATTGTGGTATGTTTTTCTTCCAAGCTTCTTTTTATTTTATACATAAAAGAGAAATTTTATTAAAAAGATAGATATTGTTTTATAAAATTAAGGTCATACTGTGTACCGTTTGCTATCGTGCTATTTCATTATTATCACATGGGTATTTTACTATATTGGTAAATATTTACTGCAAATATGATTTCTAATTGCTGAGTAGCATTCCATTGTAAGGATATACTGTGTATTTCTGGATAAAAGACTGAAAAATGGAAAATGATTAACACTTCAATGAATGAACATAGTGAACACCCTTATACATAAATATTAATGTTTATCTCCAGTTATGATCTTAGAACAAAAGTAATACTTATAAATGAAAGGATATGATTATAACCTTTAAAGGTTTCCAATTATTTCAAAATGCTTTCCAGAAAAGCTGTATCAGATTACGTCTCAGTAGCAGTGCATAGGGCTGTACATTTCATCATTTGCCATTATTGGCCATTATAATTTTATGCAGTTTTGCTAAATTGATAGGAGATAAGTTATATCTATTTTATTATAATTTTCATTTCTCTTATTAGTGTGATTGAGTATGTATTTATTGGGTGTTTGGGGTGAGTATGTGTGTGTGTGAATTGTCTCCTCTGTGCTTTGCCTATTTTTATAATGATAATTGTTCTTACCAATTTATAAGAGCTGTCTGTATTTAAATAAAGTGATATGTTTGTTGTAAATAGTCCAAGCTTGTAATTCATGTGTGTGTGAATTGTCTCCTCTGTGCTTTGCCTATTTTTATAATGATAATTGTTCTTACCAACTTATAAGAGCTGTCTGTATTTAAATAAAGTGATATGTTTGTTGTAAATAGTCCAAGCTTGTAATTCAGACTTTAAGTTTATGAATCTTTGACATATAAAAGGTTTATGTCCATTGCATTTATGTTTAAATATTCATTCTGTATTTTCTTTTTCTTATGTTCTCTTTTTCAATGAATTTTTTATTTCAACTGAAATGTAATATGATGTGTTAAAACAACAACAACAGTAAATATCTTTTTAGTTCATGTGCTTTGAAACCTCAGAGAATTTGTGTTGAGTATATTACAGTTATGGAAATGGCATTATAGAGGATCACATTTAACACTCTTTTCTAAATAATTGACTGAAAAGAAAGCTTTTGACCCTTTTGACCTTTTGAAAAGGTTTCAAAACATACAAAAAGGTACTGATTTTTTTCCATTTACTAGAAGAAGTTGAGAAAGAATTTTTCTTCAAATTAAATGTACTAAAAATTTCATTGTAAAGTGGGTTTGTATTTCAGGAATTTATGCGAATGATTGGCAATGACAAGCAAGGACAGATGATTGTGTTCCATCTGATAGAACTCCTAAAAAATAATGGAAGATTACCAAGACCAGATGGATGCCCAGATGAGGTAACAAAAAGTTTTTATCAACACTAATCATGCATTTTCTTTTTGTTTTTACTGAAGGATTTCAGGATACTTTCTGAAATTTAATTTGCTGAGCTTTTAGTTAAATAGCATAGTCAGATGACTGTGGGTCAAGGATAGCTTTATAATACATGCCCTATATAGGAAAATTAAGTGGGAGTTTCAAATTGTATCTTGCATCAATTAAAAGATGGTACTTTGTGTTCACTGTAATTTTGGTTTATTTTATTTTTTATAGATTTATATGATCATGACAGAATGCTGGAATAATAATGTAACTCAACGCCCCTCCTTCAGGGACCTAGCTCTTCAAGTGGATCAAATAAGGGACAACATGGCTGGATGAAAAAAAAATGACCTTCACTCTGAGACCAAAGTAGACTTACAGAACAAAGTTTTGTATTTCATATTGCTGTGGACTATTACATATATCATGATGCTAGCCAGCAAAGATGTGAAAATATCTGCTCAAAACTTTCATGAGGCCACCGGTAAAAGACATTGATGAAAAGTCCTTAGCAAGAAATTTGGTAAAAAGTTTCATGAACTTTATCAGTTGGTTAACATCACCATTCTCTGGCAAAAGGAAAAAAATAGTTTTTTTAGTCAGTTTTTTGAGAGATGAAAAAAATTAGAATGTAAATTTTTCAATGTTAAAGATGCATAGAATATATATACATATATAATTTTTACCACAGTGGATATATAATACACCGGCATCTTGTGTGATGTTTTACACCAGGGCTGGTGTGCATTAATAATGTTTTCTAATTTTTCCATAGTTGATCTACAGTAACTTCGCTATACAAACAAATTCAGATGCTCTGATAATTGAATGAGCACCTTTGTGTCCTTGTTCATCTGTATCACTGGCCAGCAATATAAGCAGTTGTATACTTTTAGCTTGTAGCTCCATGTCCTGTAAATATTTTTCAAAGCAAAGGGAACAAATATCTAGTTTTATTTGTATAGGAAATTTCCCTGACCCTGAAGAATACATTTTGAAATGGAACAAGCTTACAAAGATATAACACAATCTATTTTCTTATTTGTTCCGCTGTATGTGTTTGTGGTGAATGTGTTTTTTAAATAGAACTATCTCCAACTTTTTCTAAGACTACAATGAATAGTTTTCTTTTAAAATATGGGGATTAAGAATGCCAAGAATATTGTTATCACTTGAGCGGTAGACTGCCAATAAGATTCTTCAATCCCTGGGACCTATGGTCATGCATTAAATTTAAGCCATAAAATAGGTTGTTTTTAAAATGTATAAGCTCATTAAGATGCATAGTGGGTTAGGAATTTTTTTTTCTAAAGACTATGTTTAAGGAGTTTCAGAATTCTATTGCAGTCATTGAAGAGATTTCCTTTTATTAGAGAGTCTTATGTACAAGGAGGAAATGAGGTAAATTGGTGCAAAAGTATGCTCATTAATTTTATTCTAGAATGCCAGTAAAAATTTATAATGTATATCTTTAAGAAAAATTATAGCGTACATATTTTCAGTTAAGTAAAAAGGTTGCTTCTTGTTGCCAATTGTTTCAGTGCTACTCCGTTTTAGACACCATACCCAAAATAAAATATGGTGGGGTTTTTGTGTGTGTGTTATTTATACAAAGTTAAAAATACTCGGCATTTTGGTTAAAAAGAAAATAGTTTATTTTCAGTGATATATGCTATTTTTGAAAACTTATACTTAAGACTTGTGATTTTTAGTTGACGGGAAGGAAAGGGAAGAGTGCATTTTACATTCATTATCTTTAAGGCATTTTAGTAGTTACTGAATGCAGAAATTATCTAAAATGACAGTGTATTAGATTTTTTAAAAGATTTCTAGTAGATATTTTGATGAAAGTTAAATATAGTTTTTATTTAATTTGTAAAGACTCCCAAGGATTCGTGTATGTAATGCAATTTAAGAGATCTTCCATTTTACTACTTTTCAAGTGAAAAGTAGTATGTCATATAATATGCTTGATTTCAGATCTTTGCACTAAATCTGAGGTACTAAAAGTAGATTCTTCTCGAAGGTCTATAACATTTTGTTTGTTTTTAAAAACAAGTTGTGATATAGATTTATTTAAACATTTTTAAATGTTTCATTTTTTAGTTTTAGATAAAGAATTCCACATACACATTCTTATGTTTTTAGAGTGGGATGGCTACCTTATTGTAAAATTCCAAGTTTTTAAGAGACTGTTTTTCATTGAGAGTTTGTGATGTTTTAAATTTTCATTCTGACTATACGTAAAAAAAAATTAATCCTGTAGCTGTTTAATTGGTTCTTTCCAAGAAATGGGTAAGTATTGTGCCAGTTAAATGCCAAAATGTTTCTTCAAGTTAATATTCTTCAAAAAAGAAGGTAAAGGTTTTCTTAGAATTCTGTAAATATTCCAGTACATTAAGTTATACAATCTTTATATAAATAATTCCCTACTTCTATGGGTTCTTGCTTAGGGAAATAGTCACTTTTTCTTGCTATTTATATATGCTGCCAGTAATTCTATAATTTGCTATAGAAGAGTGCTTTCTTAGACAATTCTGTAAATATTCCAGTACATTAAGTTATACAATCTTTATATAAATAATTCCCTACTTCCATGGGTTCTTGCTTAGGGAAATAGTCACTTTTTCTTGCTATTTATATATGCTGCCAGTAATTCTATAATTTGCTATAGAAGAGTGCTTTCTTAGACTCCTTCTGCTGTAAAGTCAAGTGAAAGTTTTATCACAACTGTAACTTCTGATATTTAAATTTTATTTAAACAGTTTTATTACATAGTAGACATTAGAAAACACCTACAGTTCTGGGGAGCCATTCTTCATGGGCCCATTATGTGCTCAATTTATTGAGACTATGTTAATTTCTTCATTGTGCCTTTAGCAGGTTCCCACAAAATTGAAAAATTGATGTAATAAATATTCAAAAGTTATTTTCTTTTGTATTGTCAAGGGAATGGGTGCATGTGCTGAGAAAGCCTTTTATAATAGTAAACTTACGTCCCAGTTTTTAAGAAATGGTTGCTAAGACTGCTATCAACTACTGTACTATCTTTATGAACATTGCTGTGTCCACCCTAATTCTGGTATTCTAATTATTTCTAATGAAAGTTTCTCTAATTTTTCAGCATATGTACTAAGATCTTTTAGTTTGCTATATCAGTAAGTATAATTCAGCAGGATTATCCAAACCAAAGACTAGATAATATGAGATAAACTTTTTTTTTTCAGAAAAAAAAATTAAAGTACAAGTATCAGAAAATACTTTGTGTTTACTCCCAGATTTTAGTTAGTTGGACTTAATTTCAAGCTAACTAGCTGCTAAGTGTTTCATGATGCAGTGACTTTAGATTTGAAAATGACAGTGAGAAAACTAAATAACTTTAGAAATGAAGGTAAAGGTTTTTCATTAATCAAATTCATATAATATGCAAATCATACAGTCTTTAACTCTTCACAATCAAATTTTTAGTAAAATGCATATTGTATACCTAAATAGTAAAACATTTAATGTTATATCTTATCAATTTGTTTTACTTTATTATAATATTCTTCTTGGGTTAAAAAATTAATTTCAGTTGTGCTTGGCATTGCTTAGTGAAGGCCCTAAATGTGGTTCATTCTTTTTCAGTCTTTTAAATTTATAAGGAACAGCCTTATCTTTAATTGAAACACCATTTACTAATGTGGTTTTAAAAGTTGTTAATAATCATTATTCCATTATTAGGCCTTTATTTGTATAATAAATTGCATAACATCTTATTTTTAATATAACTATAACAGATTTATAAAATGAGAGCTTTAAAAGAGCTCTAAGAGTCCTTGGTCCAGTTCTTCTTCTTATAATATTCTGTGATTCTGTTTTGATTTTAATACCAAAGTAGTAGGAAGATATATGGCAGTAGGAGCACTCCTAGGTGCCATTTATTGAGGTCAAGTAAGTTATCTTTGGGCATTGTGAACAGACAAAAGCACAGCTTCCAAATGTGAACTACTGGTAAATAACATTAATAGATCAAGGTGGTATGGAAAGATGGTATAGCAGGCATATTGTAGAGACAACAGGCAGCTGAGAATGCAAAATATCAGTTGCAGATTATAAGACCTTATCAAAACAAGTAGTAATAACACAAGTGAAAGTATGCAATGGAAATATTTGTTGATCAACTTTTTATCTTTTCAAGCATAGTTGTATACATAGATAAAAATGTTGAGGTACTTTTCACACAAAATAGATAATTATATGGATGGTATTTTTAATGAAAAGGTTGTGGGTCCTTCAAATGCTTGGAGTATATATGAATCTCACAGTGTGAATTTTCTAGCAGCACATAGTATAAGGTTGTGAGTTGTAATTTATTTACTGAAATTAAAAACATTAGAAATTAAAGAAATTATAGGTGCTAAAGTAAATGGAAACAAAATGAGAAAGATAAACCTAACTCTCAAGGCACTCAATTATGAAAATACCTATTAGAAGACTACTTGAAATATACATATGATACTTTTTTCTCTGCTTAATAGTTTTATTGAAGGTTGCTGTAACAATGAACCTTTAAGGCTATCCTAAATTTTAAGTACATTAGAACAAAAGTTATTATTTTTATGTCCTTAGTAACATTTAAGGCCCCTCAATTTTTGTCTAAAGAAAAAGTAAAAGGAAAGTTACTTGCAGAATCAAAGACTTACTGATTTTTAAGAACAAACAACTGAATTTTCTACCACCACCAAGTAAAACACTTACAATCTATATAAATAACATGTTTAAGCCCTTGTGTGCAAGCTGCAGGTGACCCAAAACTAAATGACAAATAAGAATTGGCTTGTGTTGACTGAAAGCAACTCACTGACTACTGTTCAGAAAGCAATTGAAAACAAAACAGTCACTATTTCCCACAAATTCTGCCAGAAATTAAATTTTTTAAGATGTTTTAAATCTTTATTTCTACCAGTAATTTTGAGGACACTGTGAGTCTCCTGGTACCACTTCTTTTCCTTTATTAGTTTTATAATAGTACACTGCAGTTTGTTTAATAGAAATTCTTGATAATAGGAGTAAAGCTTATTGTTGTTAAAGAAAATTGGAACTGAGTTTTTTTTTTTTTATTGAAGGACTTTGAAAAATGTTCAAGTTGAACCTAAGAACACTGAGTATACCATTACATTTCCTTAAGGAGGTATCATTTTTTTCAAAAATAACTACTCAGTGAAAGACAATTCCAAAAACTGAGACTTTACTGTGAAAGACAATCCTTTTCCTAAAAATGGCTTGGAAATCTGAGACCTAAGGAATGATGAGTATCATGCTAGGAAAAAGGAATTTATAACTTCTGTCAGATCTGAGATTATTCACATTTAATAGGATTTTTTTCTAATGTCTTGCATTTCTCCTTTTTTAGTATTAATGCCCTAAATGTACAAAGTTAGAGTGTAGATAACTCAGTCAAATGTCAAAAGTACCTTGGCTCTAGTAATTACCTAGGTCATTCTGTCATAGTTGCTACAACAACTTAACTACTTAACAGTCAAATTCTTAGTAGAGTCCTTTTCCCTTTGTCAAAAAAAAAAAGACTATCCACATTGCATGTCACTTCAGACCCTTCTACGTATACATACTTCCATCAATACTGACAGTACAAAGTACCTACAACTTCCAAATTGCATCAGGTAACTCAGTAGTAGTGAAACCATCACCACTTAAGTATCTTGATAAAGTCCTAAATCTTGTTCACATATTGAGAGTA
Organism: Galeopterus variegatus; assembly: GCF_000696425.1. NCBI lineage: Eukaryota > Metazoa > Chordata > Mammalia > Dermoptera > Cynocephalidae > Galeopterus > Galeopterus variegatus. Next base: position 32,858 of record NW_007736831.1, read on the forward strand.
AAGAAGAGTAGATAAGCCAATTATGAATATATGGATATAGCAAAAAAATCCTGGACAGTCTTATGTGAGGGCGAATCCTGATAGTGTAACAACTTAGAATTCCTTGTTAAGTTCCCCCTACCCAAAGATGGCCGACTAGAGAAGTTTGGCACTAGTCCCCCCGACAAAAAGAAAAACAACAGAGAAATGAATATATTTTGACTGGAATGACTGATGAAATATGCTGCAGAGCACCAGGAGAGGGACGAGATCCTCGTGAAACACAGAAGACAGGAACAGCACCATAGAGAGCAGAGCAGGGCATCCAGCCTTCGCCCTGCTGTAGGGACCGGCTCAGAATCAGGCAGAGAGAAGATAAGCTGGAAGAGACCCCAGATGTTTCCACTGCCACTACAAATGCCAGGGATCCCCACCACAAGAGAGTCCCCCAGTCTTTTGGGGACTGAGGCCCAGCTGGAGAGTAGCTGAGAGTTAGTGTAGCTGCAGTCTCACACTGGAAGCCCAGAGAGAGGAAACCCCCTCCTCCCCTGAGCAGCTGAGATGCACTTCCATCCTGGAGCTGGAGTGTGCCCTGCCCTAGACCTAGTGAGACTGACTCCCTTTGTCTGGAGGCCCCGCTTGCATTCTGCTATGTCCAAATGGACGCTGGTGGGACCATGGCCCTGGTTGCCTGGAGCCTAGAACAGACAGAAAGATCAAGACCCCAGCATCTGTACCCAAGCAGTACCCTTCCCCCTCCTCACCCCCCAAGTAAGCTTTTTCTTGAGCAGAAAAGCTGCCAAGTTGTGGTGGTTCCGCACATTCACATGTGCCCAACCTGCATGGCCCATGGACCCACTGAACCCACAGGTTCCTACACCAGCCCACAACCACCCTGCAGTAGCGGTACCTCCCCTTGAAGCCCTCCACATGTTTGCATAGGTGCTGGCAGGAGTACAACCCCAGCTACCTGGATCCTAGGTCAGACAGGGACCAAGACCCCAGTGTCTGAACCCACATGACACTCCCTCCCCTTCCATCCAGGCAGGCAGCAGACCAACTGGGCAGGGAAGACGCCAGTAAGCAGCTGTTTCCCACATCCACACGCACCTGCCCTGCACAGCCCGTGGACCTGCTGAACCCACGGGTGTCTGCGCCAGCAGCCAGCCCAGCACAGAGGGCTCCTCCTCCCCCTGCAGCCCTCCACAGAGCCATCGAGGCCTGCTACTTCTTTGCAGGTTTGCTGGAGTCTAAACAGCTGATCTGGTGGACCACTACAGAACTGCCAGGACCTGTTGCGACATTGCATACCTGCTTCCAAACTGACAGCGGACCAGGTGGGGGCTTTGACTCTCCAAAGCAGACTTCAACAGAGCTGCTGGGCTGAGCTGCCACACCCTATGGCACCTGTGTATACCTACTCTCAGACCAACAGCTGATTGGATTGCAACTTCTCCTTCCCACAGCATGCCTCTAGAGAGCCACTGGGTCCTGCAGCATCCATGCAGGCTTGCTCCAGGCTCAACAGCTGATCCAGCAGCCCACTGCAGAGCTGCCAGGACCTGCTGCATCAGTGTTCACCTGCTCACTGGCTGACAGTGGATCGGGCAGGAGCTTTGACTCTCCAAAGCAGGCCTCTACAGAACTGCCAGACCCACAGACACAACCCTCCCCTGGGACACCCACCCCATCAAGGAACAGCCAAGGGCCCTACTGCCTAGGCCAAAAGTCACCCACAGACAACTCCAAAATTGAATCTGCCAGACCCACAGACACAACCCTCCCCTGGGACACCCACCCCATCAAGGAACAGCCAAGGACCCTACTGCCTAGGCCAAAAGTCACCCACAGACAACTCCAAAATTGAATACAGTTGATGAAGTTGCAAGAAGGCTGCACTACCACACTCACACAGATTCAAACTTAAAATGCCCAGCCCAACTATCAACATAGAGCACTTTTACACAAAAAGAGTCACTCCCTTCAAAAACCACTCTTAAAACTGAAAGATGCAACTACACCACCAACCTAAAACCGAAAGATGCAACTACTACACCGAAAGATGCCAAGACATCAATGTAGAGATATGAAAAACATAAAACCAGAGAAACATGACTCCCCCAAAAGAAACCTATAATTCTCGAATACCAGACCCCAAACTACAGGAAACCATCAAATCACACGAAGAGGAATCCCAAATGGCAATATTAAGAAAACAACATGATGCATGAAAAAACGGAAATCACAAGTCAAAAAACACAATCCAGGACATGTATGAGATACTCAACAAAGAAACAGAAACAATAAAAAAATTTTTAAAAATTTAAAAAAAGAAGAAATCCTGGACTAAAGAATTCATTCAACAAAATAAAAAATACAACCAAGAGCATAAACAGCAGGCTAGAACAAGTGGAAGAAAGCATTTCTAAACTAGAAGACAGGCTTTTTGAATGTTTTTTTTCACTAGTCATTAAGGAAATTTTATTTTTTTATTTTTATTTTAACTTCTCAATATATATTGTAGCTGATTTTCATGTCCCTTTACCCATGCCTCCCCCCACTTTTCTCCCCTCCCCCCCCACTACATCTGTTCACTTGTCTTTAAGTTCAAGGAATTGTTCTGATTTTTGTGTCTTCTTCCCACCCCACCCTACCCTTTGTTTGTATATTTATTTATTTTGAGCTCCCACAAATAAGTGAGAACATGTGGTATTTCTCTTTTTGTGCCTGACTCGTTTCACTTAATATAATTTTCTCTAAGTCCATCCATGTTATTATGAATGGTAGTATTTCATTTTTTTATAGGAGAGTAGTATTCCATAGTGTAGATATTATACAGTTTCCTTATCCACTCATCTGATGATGCACATTTGGGCTGGTTCCAAATCTTGGCTATTGTAAATAGTGCTGCAATAAACATTGGATACAGGTATACCTTCGGCATGATGATTTCCATTCCTCTGGGTATATTTCCAGCAGTGGAATAGCTGGGACATATGGTAGATCTATCTGTAATTATTTGAGGAACCTCCATACTATTTTCCATAAAGGCTGCACCATTTTGCAGTCCCACCAACAGTGTATGAGAGTTCCTTTTTCTCAACCTTGTCAGCATTTATCATTCTCACTCTTTTGGATATTAGCCATCCTAACTGGAGTGAGATGCTATCTCAAAGTGGTTTTGATTTGCATTTCCCGAATGATGAGTGATGTTGAGCATTTTTCATGTGTCTGTTGGCCATTTGTATATCTTCCTTTAAGAAATGCCTATTCAGCTCCTTTGCCCATTTTTTAATTGGGTTATTTGTTTTTTGCTGTAAAGTTGTTTGAGTTCCTTGTATATTCTGGATATTAATCCTTTGTCAGATGTATATTTTGCAAGTATTTTCTCCCGCTCTGTTGGTTGTCGTTGCACTCTGTTGATTGTTTCTTTTGCTGTGCAGAAGCTTCTGAGTTTGATATAATCCCATTTGTTTATTTTTCTTTTGGTTGCCCGTTCTTTTGGGGTCATATTCATGAAGGCTGTACCCAGTCCTACTTCCTGGAGAGTTTCCCCTATGTTTCCTTTAAGGAGCTTTATTGTTTCAGGATGTATATTTAATTCTTTAATCCATTTTGCTGAAGTAAGCATTTAATGTGATAAATTTCCCTTAGTATTGTTTTTGCCGTATCCCACAGGTTTTGGTATGATGTGTCATTATTTTCATGAGTTTCAAGAAATTTTTTGATTTCCCATTTAATTTCATCCTGGACCCATATGTCATTAAGTAGAATGTTGTTTAATTTCCATGTGTTGTATAGTTTCCAGAGTTTTGTTTGTTATTGATTTCTAATTTTAATCCATTGTGATCTGAAAAAATACATGGAATAATTCTAATTTTTTGAATTTGTTGAGACTTGCTTTGTGAACTAACATGTGGTCTATTCTGCAGAATATTCTGATGAGAATGGCTGATGAGAAGAATGAATATCCTGAAGATGTTGGATGTAATGTTCTTTAGATATCTGCCAAGTAAAAATGGTCTAAAGTGTTGTTTAGATCTTGTGTTTCTCTACTGACTTTTTGCCTAGATGATCTGTCCAATGTTGAGAGTGGGGTGTTCAGGTCTACTGCTTATTACAGTGTTAGTGTCTATCACATTCTTTAGATCTAATAGTGTTTGCTTTATAAATCTGGGTTCTACGACATTGGCTGCATATATATTTATGACTGTTAAGTCTTCTTGATGGATAGATCCTTTTATCATTATATAGTGGCCTTCTTTCTTTTTATGGTTTTTGGTTTAAAGTCTATTTTATCTGATAGAACAATAGCTACTCCAGCTCGTTTTTCATTTCTATTTGTGTGATATATCTTTTCCCATCCTTTCACTCTTAATCTGTGTGTCTTTACAGGTGAGGTGAGTCTCCTGAAGGCAGCATATTGTTGGGTCCATCTTTTTAATCCAGTCAGTCAGTCTGTGTCTTTTGAGTGGGGAATTTAATCCTTTTACATTTCGAGTTATTATTGAAAGGTATTGATTTACTCCTAGCATTTTATTGATTTTTGTTTAGGTGTCTTAAAGTATCTTTTGTTCTCTCTGATCTTCTTTTTGTCTTCTGTATTTGTTGGTTCCTTGGGGTGGTAGATAAACTTTTTTTTCCTTATTGTTAGCATTTTTGTTTTACTGGTAGGTTTTGTTCTTTCTTGACTATTCATGGCAGTGATGGTTGTATTTCATGTATCAAACCCAGTACTCCCTTGAGAATTTCTTGTAGGACTGGTTGTGTGGTATTGAATTCCCGCAGTTTTGTTTGTCTGAGAAATATAATATTTGTCCTCCATTTTGGAAGGATAGCCTTGCTGGGTAATGTTTTCTTGGCTGGCAATTTTTTCCTTTAGTATTTTGAATATATCATCCCATTCTTTTCTGGCTTTTTGGGTTTCTGATGAAAAGTCTAATGTTAGTCTGATTGGGGATCCCTTATAGGTGACTTGCCACTTCTCTCTTGCAGCTTTTAAGATTCTCTCATTGTCTTTGAGTTTTGCCAGTTTGAGTATATTTAACACGTCTTTGAAAGGACCTTTCTGGGTTGAATATGTTTGGGGATCTTTGGGCCTCCTGAATCTGAAGATCTGTGACTATCTCTATACCTGGGAAGTTTTCTGTTATTATTTTATTGACTATGTTTTCAATGCCATTTTTAAAAAATATTTATTCTTTTTCCTGGTCCGCCTGTGTTAATTCAAACAGACCATCTTCAAGGTCAGAAATTCTCTCTTCTGCTTGTTCTAGCCTGCTGGGCTGGGGCTTCTTTGGCACAGCATGGCTGACTGAGGGCATGTGGGCCCGGTGGCTCTCAGGCCTCTCTGGGTGGTGGGCACTGGCTATGGCTGGGTGTCCCATGGCACCTGCATCTTTCAGCATAGCTGACTCAGGGAGTGTGGTCTCAGTGGCTCTCAGGCCCCTCTGGCTAGTGGGGACTGACCTGTCTGGGGGTCCCATGGCACATGGCTCCTGCCTGTTCTGGTATGGCTCTCTGGCCTCCTATTGTTACTTTTTAATAGTTGCAAATTGGTTGTTTTGTGGGAGAGAGCAATGCTTGGAACCATCTACTCTGCCATCTTGACCAGAAAGTCCAGGCTTTTTAAATTAATACAATTGGACCAAACCAAAAAAAAGAAAGAGTTTTTAAAAATGAATAAAACTGATGATATCTTTCTGATAACCTCAATTGTACAAACATCTGTGTTATGGGCATATCAGAAGGGGAAGAGAAAGGAAAAAGCATTGAAAGCCTATTTAAAGAAATAACAGCCAAAAACTTCCCCAAGTATTGGAAGAGATATGGTTTCACGATATGAGGAGCTTAAAAATCCCCCAAACAGATTCAACCCAAAAAGACACATTACAGTTAAATTGTCAAAAGTCAAAGACAATGAAGTAATTCTACAAACAGCAAGAGAAACCATCAAATCACCTATAAGGGAATCTCCATCAGCAGACTTCTCAACAGAAACCCTACAGGCTAAGAGACAGTGGGATGACATATTCAATGTGCTAAGAGAAAGACTGCCAACCGAGAATACTATATCCAGCAAAGCTTTCCTTCAGAAATGAAGAAGAAATAATATCTTTTTCAGACAAACAAAAACTGCAGGAATTCACCACCAGTCCTGCCCATCAACAAACACTCAAGGGAGTCCTACATCTGGAATCAAAACTGATATATATCACCAAAATACATAAGAAAGAATAAAAACCACTAGTAGAACAGATAACACAAATGAGAAAGATAAAGAAAATGTATTTCATCACTACAAAAAAACACCAAACAGCAAAGATAAACAATAGAAGAGAAAGAAAGGAACAAAAGGAATATAAAACAACCAGAAGAATATTAATAAATGGCAGGAATAAGTAAATATCTTTCAATAACAACCCTAAATGTAAATGGATTAGATTCCCCACTTAAAGTATGTAGACTGGCTGAATGAATTAAAAAGTAGACCCAACTATATGCTGCCTGCAAGAAACTCACTTTATCAAGAAAGGCACTCATAGACTAATAGTGAAGGGATGTAAAAAGACACTCCACATAAATGGAAACCAAAAATGAGCAGGAGTTCCTTACTTAGATAAAATAGACTTAAAACCAAAAATTATAAAAAGAGACAAAGAAGGATACTATGTAATGATAAAAGGATTAGTACAGCAAGAAGATACAATAATCATAAATATATATGCACCCAACATTGTGGCACCCAGATACATAAAGAAAATGTTATTGGATCTAAGGGCAGAGATATACCCCAACATAATAACAGTTGGGGATTTTAACATGCTGCTGTCAGTATTGGACAGATCATCTAGACTAAGAATTAGCAGAGAAATATTGGATTTAAACATCACTGTAAACCAAATGGACTTGATACACATATACAGAACATTTCAAACAACAACTGCAGGATATACATTCTTCTCATCAGCATGTGGATCATTCTCCAGGATAGACCATGGGTTATTCCACAAATTAAGTCTCAACAAATTTTAAAAGATTGAAATCATATCAAGTATATTTTCAGACCACAATGGCATAAGGTTAGAAATTGACAGCAAACAAAACTTTGGAAACTATCTAAATACATGAAAATTAAACAACCTACTCCCAAAGAAGAAATAAAGCAGATCAAAAAATTCCTTGAAACAAATGAAAATACAAGCACAACATACCAAAACCTATAGGACACTGCAAAAGCAGCATTAAAAGGGAAGTTTACTGCAATAATGCTTACATCCAAAGAATAGAAGGACTTCAAATAAAACACCTAACATTATACCACAAAGAGCTAGAACCTTGAAACAAATGAAAATACAAGCACAACATACCAAAACCTATAGGACACTGCAAAAGCAGTATTAAAAGGGAAGTTTACTGCAATAATGCTTACATCCAAAGAATAGAAGGACTTCAAATAAAACACCTAACATTATACCACAAAGAGCTAGAAAAAAAAAAAAATCCCAAAATTTGTAGATGGAAAGAAGTAATTAAGATCAGAGCAGAACAAAATGAAATAGAGGCAAAAAAATGAAACAAAAAGTTGCGTTTTTTCCTGAGACAATAAACAAAAACAGACAAGCCATTGACCAGACTAATAAAAGAGAGAAGACCCAAACAACAAATATCAGCAACGAAAAAGGAGACATTACAGCCAAAACCACAGAAACATAAGGAATCATTAGAGACTATTATGAATAACTATATGCTGACAAATTTGAAAATCTGGAGGAAATGGATAAATTTCTGGACACATACAAACAACCAAGACTGAACCAAGAAGAAATAGAAAACCTGCCCAAACCAATAATGAGCAATGAGATTGAAGGAGTAATTAGCAGTCTCCAACAAAGAAAAAGCCCAGGACCAAGTGGCTTCACTGCTGAATTTCACCAAATCTTTAGAGAAGAATTAAGCCAATCCTTTACAAACTATTCCAGATAATTGAAACAGATGCCATTCTCCCAGACTCATTCTATGAGGGCAACATCACCCTGATACCAAACCAGACAAAGACACAGAGAAAAAACTCTAGGGTAATATCCTTTATGAACATAGATGCTCAACAAAGTATTAGCAAACACAATACAACAGCACCTCACAAAGATTGTACACCATGATCACCTGGGATCATCTCAGGGATGCAGGGATGATTCAACATATGGAAATTAATAAATATGATACAGCACATCAACAAAATCAAGGATTTTCTCAATAGATGTAGAAAAAGAACCTGGCAAAATTCAACATACCTTCATGATAAATATTCTTAGCAAATTAGATATAGAAGAAAAGTATCTCAACACAATAATAGCCATATATGACAAACCCACTGCCAATATCATCCTGAATGAGGAAAGGCTGAACTTTTCTTTCAGAACTGGAACAAGACAAGGATGCCCACCCTCACCACTCCTATTCAACATAGTATTGGAAGTATTAGCTAGAGCAATCAGGCAGCAGAAAGAAATAAAGGGCATCTATATTAGAAAAGACAAAGTCAAATTGTCCCTGTTCAAAGATGACATGATCCTATATATAGAAAAACCTGAAAACTACTGTAAACCTTCTAGAGCTTCAGGATACAAATCCCATTCATGAACTCAGTAGCATTTTTATGTGCCAACAATGAATAAGCAGAAAAAGAAATCATGGAAGTAAGCCCATTTATAGTAGCTACCATAAGAATATAATAAATAGGAATAAATTTAACAAAGGAGGTGAAAGATCTCTACAATGAGAACTAGAAAACGCTGCTGAAAGAAATTAAAGAGGACACACAAAAAAACGGAAAGACATTCCATGTTCATGGACTGGAAGAATTAACATTGTGAAAATGTTGATGCCATCCAAAGTGATCTACAGATTCAATGCAATCCCCATCAAAATACCAATGACATTCTTCATAGAAATACAAAAAAAAAAAAAAAATCCTAATATTCAAATGGAACAAAGAAAGACCCCAAATAGCCAAAACAATCCTGAGCAAAAAAAAAAAAAAAAGTAAAGCTGGAGACATTATACTACCTGACTTCAAATTATACTACAAAATCTTTTTTGAGGGCCTGCAGTGAACAAGGCACTGTGCTAAATACTGTTGGTAAACAGACATGGCAGTGTCAAGTAGGTAGTCATTTCAAATAACAGACATACTTAAGGTAACTTAAGGAGGTGTTATTAGAGAAAGGAAGCAAGTAGAGGATCAGGACCTGAGACAGTCTAATATTTAGAGGTTAGATTGAGGAAGAGGAGTCATCAAGGAAAGACAACAAGTGACCAGTGAAGTAAAAGGAAAATGAAACCATATCAGCTACTTTAACAGAGAATTTAATAAAGAATTAGCCTAATCGTGGAATACTGAAAGGAAAAATATTGAACACTGATGTAACAGAGATAAAAACTTTAGGAAATCAGCTACCATGCCTAAACAAAGGAAAGAAATGGAGGTTATCAGAACCTAAAAGCTTGGAGGGTGTCCATGGAGCTGGGACCAAAACCTCTGAAGAGTATATGCTGTCCAGCTGGTGCTTATACCTCAGGAGCTTGGAGGAGGACCCCCACAGGCAGCTGGTTTTAATATCTCTGAGAGAAGGTGATGAGACTGGTTCTGGAAGTTGAGGATAAAACTAGAAACTGGAAACAACCACTGCTACCAGTGTGCAGAAGTGCACACTGTGAAGTGGAGTGATGCTGAAAGAAAGAGCAAGCAAAAGGGGAAGGAGTCTCCTTCTTGTGCCCCCTGTTGGCAGAACCTAACAGGAAGCCAGTTAGTAAAAGAAACCTGTGGTTTATAAGATCCAAGTAACATCACAAAGCAGAGTAAAAATAGGAGATTTGGAGCTGGGGAAACTAATAGATTAACCAACACAGATGCCAAACAAAATGAAGTAGATGCCAAATAAAAAAATTCCAAACTAAAAATACATGGATAATTTCTGCTTCCTACATATTTACCCAAGAGAAATAAAAACATATCCGCACTAAAACTTGTCCATGAATGTTCGTAACAACTTTATTCCTAATATAATGGAATGCTATGCAAAAATTAAAAGGAACAAATTACCTTTGGAATATACTATAAAGCATATGTACTTCACAGGGCCTGGTTTTCCAAAGCCTTGCAGTTTCAAATATTGACCTTGCAAGGACAGGAAACTTTCCTCAGAGTATAAGTCTCTGTTGCAAGATAAGAATTGTGGCACAGCAGGTTGCTGGCTCAAAGACAGACTAGTTACTGATTGTTATGTAAAGATACTGCAAATTGCTATAGGAAGAAATGTTTGCTAAGATCAAACTATTGTTAATAGGACCACTTAATTGCCTTACTGGGATGTTATCTGGCTTTTTTCACTGAAAGTTACCAGCCTATACTGTTAAAGTATAACCCCACCTATGTCTCTTCCTGTAACTTCCTGGTCTGGAAAATAAATGCAGGAAGAGAACCCCAATTTGATGTTAATTTCCCAAGGAAGGAATGTCTCTCTCTTGAGGGTTCTGGCAGGAGATTAACCACTTCGGGGCCTCTTACTGCTCAGAAGAGATGGGCTTTGAGTAATCCTTTGCATCTCCATGGGGGGCGAAGCAATGCAAAGCAACAATTACTGATTCATGCAACAATAAAGATGTACCTCAAAAACGATATGCTACGTGAAATCCGTCAGACATAGAGTATGTACTATATGATTCCCTTTATATTAAAGTCTAGAAAAGGAAAGACTTATACATAATGACAGTGATTGCCTGGACTGGGATTGGCTGCAAATGGGCAAGTCACTACTAATAATTTGGAGTTCCTATTTAAGATAAAAACCCTTTACCAACCTTGCCCTAAACCAATTCAAGACCACTTTCTGAACCACTGTTAGTGGCTTTAGCATTCAAGCCAACTCAAGAAAACAGAAACCATATCAGCTACTTTAACAGAGAATTTAATAAAGAATTAGCCTAATCGTGGAATACTGAAAGGAAAAATATTGAACACTGATGTAACAGAGATAAAAACTTTAGGAAATCAGCTACCATGCCTAAACAAAGGAAAGAAATGGAGGTTATCAGAACCTAAAAGCTTGGAGGGTGTCCATGGAGCTGGGACCAAAACCTCTGAAGAGTATATGCTGTCCAGCTGGTGCTTATACCTCAGGAGCTTGGAGGAGGACCCCCACAGGCAGCTGGTTTTAATATCTCTGAGAGAAGGTGATGAGACTGGTTCTGGAAGTTGAGGATAAAACTAGAAACTGGAAACAACCACTGCTACCAGTGTGCAGAAGTGCACACTGTGAAGTGGAGTGATGCTGAAAGAAAGAGCAAGCAAAAGGGGAAGGAGTCTCCTTCTTGTGCCCCCTGTTGGCAGAACCTAACAGGAAGCCAGTTAGTAAAAGAAACCTGTGGTTTATAAGATCCAAGTAACATCACAAAGCAGAGTAAAAATAGGAGATTTGGAGCTGGGGAAACTAATAGATTAACCAACACAGATGCCAAACAAAATGAAGTAGATGCCAAATAAAAAAATTCCAAACTAAAAATACATGGATAATTTCTGCACATGATTCTTTAGACGTCAGGAATATTGAGCAAAATGTCAGGATTAAAATCATGATCCAGATCTACCATTAACTATCAAGTAACTTAACATAAAGGAGCCTCAACAAGTTGCTTATCAAAGTATCTCAGCTTACATTCATTTTTTTCCTGTTTTAGGATTGCTCTGAGTCCATAAAATAAATGTGAGTGTTCTATCCAAATGTGCAACATCATTGTTAGCATAATTCTAAATATTAAAAGGCAGACATTAAGCCAGAAGCAAATTAAATATAACCTAACACAAATTATTAAAGTAGGTAGGGAAGTATATAGCTATGCAAATAATGACACAGCTGGTTAATATCATGATTTTCTAATTTGGTCCTTTGATATGTATAAGTAAGTTAATAAGCTATATATATATATATTACTCTTAAACTACAAGTTCAGACCTATACCTTTTCAAACTGGTTCATATGCATCGCTGTATTAGCCCAAGAAGGCAATTCTCAATTAATGGTGCATTTTCAACTAATGCCTAGCAGACCTACTCCATCATTGAACCATGATATAATCAGTCATTTTGTATCTAAAGGGGAGGCTCCCTATATTTACAAAGATAACTGAATGTGGACTATACCCTGAAACTGGTAAAAAATAAATAAATAGGGCCGGCCCGGTGGGGCACTGCTACAGTGCGCCACTTGGGAGTGCAGCGCTCCCGCCGAGGGTTCGGATCCCACATACAGACCAGTTCCCGCTCACTGGCTGAGCGAGGTGCAGGCGCAACACCGAGGGTTGCAATCCCGTTGCCAGTCCGGTCCGGTACGGGAGCGACACTGAGGGTTGCGATCCGTTGCCGGACACGAAAAAAGACAAAAAGGAAAAAATAAATAAATAAATAAATATATATATATATATATAAATGCATTGGAAGTATATATGATATAGATATATGTGGAAAAGAACCTTTGTCCTAAGAAGTAACAGAGCCAAATAGGAATAAAATATTTAATTGAAAAGAATATGACAGTACATATTCGGAAAAGAAAATAGAGAAAGGTTTTAAATGATGCTTACCCACTAATTAATGGGTAAAAAGCAGAAATTACAGTTTGGATTCTTTGGATTAAGATTTGTTCTAATCTATAGCATTAAAATTATTTCACATGTGCACATAAAGTGGAAAAAAACACCAAAAACTTATTGTTATAACATCTAAATTGAGTTGAGATATGCCAGCACACAAATAGTAGGACTTCAACAGTATTCATATATTGATTATATTGCCACTGGTCCTCAACCTTTTAACTTACTTCAAAATGACCTGGAAAGTCTTTTAAAAACATGGATTGCTGGGCACCTTACCCAAAGTTTCTGGAGTGAGAACTCCTAACTGCATTTCTAATAAGTTCCCAGGTGATGCTGATGCTGCTAGATTGGTCAGGTACCATGCTGGGAGAACCCTTGGTATAGAAAAATCAATTATATGTTGATTCACATTCTATCAGTACCTTCAAAGCAAAGACAGAGTATCTTGGAGAGATTTTACAGCCTAAAGGTACTCAATGAACTATCTTTAAGTCCTCAGTAGAAACTACGAAGAGAATCTGACCAGCTACTATAATAAAATGCAAGAAATTAAAAGTGGACCTTCTATTACAGTACAAGAGCTCCTCCCAGGAGTGGTAGGTTGGTTAGTTACTTTTAAGTTGGTGGGACAAATGTACTGGCATAATGGAGTGAGCCTAATAGTCATGGACATCAGTCTGGATGTGACAGAGATGGAATGCAAAACATTTCATAATTCATTTAAATGAAGCTTAAGAGTTTCAATCATAATGACGAGAAATGAACAGGTAATTCTTAGATGTCTACATGGGTCATGCCACCTCCAGTAACATCTTTTATATATATAGATGGGGGAAAAAAAGGGGGTCACCAAAGAAAAATACTAAGATTCCTATTACTATCATTACAGTATTGTCAAATACTTGCAAGTACATTCAAATATTGTTCACAGCATAGCATTTACAATAACAAAAAAAATTGAAAATAAAAGTAAAATAAATATATTAAGCTTTTATTTAATATAATTCCTATGATGATTAGTATATCTCAGTCACAGTAATGATCCTTTTTCCTTTAATTTTTTTAAAATCAATATATGGAAGACATGCAATGCTAAGTTCTTCTTTTGTACATCCTTTAAGACAACACTTTTCTGAGTATCCTCTGCGTTTTCTTTGGGGATGATTCCCCCAAAACAAATTGCTTATGGTTTTAATTTTGTTCGTACTTTTCTTCTGAAATTTTACACTCTCATGTATATACGGATTGATATAATGGGATGAGGAAAAATCTCTTGTCTTATCAGGGGGTGAGTTGACCTTTTTATACCGATACTCAGGTAGTGACTGCATCTCCCAACTATTTATTGCTTCTTCCCGAGTGGCAGAAGTAGAGACTGTTGAGAGACAAGAAAAAAAATCCTACTTTATTAAAATCTTCCTTTAGATGAAAATTTATTATTGGAATACTAAAATCAGCTAATTATTAAAAAACAAGTAATCACATTTTAAATAAAGGATAGAAAGAATGGTTATTCAAAACCAATATATTTTCAATTAAAATAGTTGTAATGTTTTCCTATAAAAAGGTTTAGAAACCTTTACATTTTGAATTAACATGTTTTACTAAGCTATCATTCACATGTAATAATATTCAGCATTTTAACATATACAATTCGGTGGTTTACAGTACATTCACAAGGTTGTGCAATCATCACCAATATCTAATTCTAGAACATTTCTATCATTCCAAAAAGAAACCCCATACCCATTAGCAGTCACTCCCATTTCCCTCTCCCACTATCCCCTGGAAATCACTAATCTCCTTTCTGTTTCTAAGGATTTGCCTATCCTGTATATTTCATATAAATGTAAGCATACAATATATAGCCTTTTGTGTCTGGTTTCTTTCACTTAGAATAATGTTTTCAAGGTACATCCATGTTGTAGTATTTATCAGTACTTAAATCTTTTTCTGGCTGAATAATTTTCCATTGTATGGATATTCCACATTTTGTTTATCCATTCATCAGTTGATGAACATTAGAGTGATTTCCACTTTTTGGCTACTATGAATAGCACTGCTATGAACATTCATATACAAGTTTTCATGTGAACATATATTTTGAAGTTTTGGGGGTATATACCCAGGAGTGGAACTGCTGGATCATATGGTAGTTGTATTTAACTTTTTGAGGAACTGCCAAACGTTTCCACAGTAGCTGCACCATTTTACAATCCCATTTAAAAACTATGGTTCCAATTTCTCTATATCTTCACCAACACTTGATATTTTCCATTTTTTTTATTTTAGCTATCCTATTGAACATGAAGTGGTATCTCTTTGTGGTTTTGATTTGCACTTACCTAATGATTACTGATGCTGAGCATTTTTTCACATGCTTATTGTATATCCTCTTTGGAGAAATGTCTATTCAAATCCTTTGCCTATTTTCAAATTGGTTATTTGTCTTATACACATTTTATAACTAAGTGGTTAGCAGAAACTATTTTGCTCTTCATTGAAATATAAAGAAATGAAGAAGTGGTGATATGCTTAAGGTACAATGAACTGATTAGTATTGTTATACTGCTCTTAACTCAGTCAGCATTATTGCATATTGGAAACTAAAATAACTCCAGACAGTAATTATTTGGAGGCTTTATGGACTTCCATCAATGGCCCTTATCCATCTACAATATCTTCTAGGAGTATATATTTGCCAATATCCTCCACTGTAGACCCAGCCCTTCGGCAGCCGTGTTCTGAACCATGTGACTCAACCATATAGCCACAGTTGAACAGACTGGAGGCTGGCACCTGACTGCAAAAAAACCCAATCTATTACAATGGCCACCAATCCATGTCATGTGAAAAAATGAATTGGCCTAATCATATTTCCTCTCTTTGAAATTAGAGCTAAGAAGTAATGAGAAAAAGATGAGTTAGAACCAAAGCTGATAGGATTCTATGAGGCTTCTCCTGACAAACTAAAGTCATAAAGGAACATAAATACAGGGAAAAGAAAAGACTTAGAAAGAAAATAAGAGAGGAAGAGAAAAGGTAGTTTTTAGAGCTGATATGATTCCTTAGGCTTTCCAAAGCCTTTCCAGTCCATTTCTAGATCTTGTTTGTTTTTATAACTACTCTCCCCTTTTATCTTGAGGTTATTTAAGTGAATCTCTGTCCCTTACAGATAGAGTCCTACAGCACACTTTAATAACTTTGTATTTAATTAAAAGTTTTGTTCTTTAAAAGGACTAATAAAATAGAATGCTAGCCAGACTAATCAGAAAAAGAAAGATGAAAATGATCAAAATACAGTAGGAAAAGAAGAAAAAAGTATAGATACAACCAAGTTTGTTTTAAATAAATGAATATTATGAATACATTTAAAAATCAAGATGGAGTTCTGGTCAAGATGGTGGAATTGGCAGTCCCTAGTGTCACTCTCTCCCCAAAATCAACCAATTTACAACTATAAAAATGTAACATCAGCCAAGCTGGGGCCACTAGAGCTCAGGGGAAGAGGAGAAGAGACCTACAGAGTTTGAGAAAGCAGGAGAAACCACGATGAGAGAAAGAAAAAACTGCTCTGACCATTTCGAGCCCCAGGCACTTCAAGGCTGGAACGGCTGAGCACATGGAGCAGGAGCCAGCAAAAGCTGCAGCTGTACCCTTCAGATGGAGTTACTTAGAGGCAGCAGGGGAGAAGAGGGCCTTTATGGCCCCCAGGACAGCAAGACCTCTAATAGGGTTCCCATGGACCCATGCAGGAGTGAGGAACCAGAACAGCTGAAAAAGGGGAGCCATTCAGAGGATGGTAAGTCATTGCAAGGGACTGGCACAGGGCTTGTCCCAAGGGAAGTGTTTGGAGCATGGGCAGTGGGAGAGATGGGCCCACCAGGAGAACACTGGGACACAGCAAGGAGAGCCAATCCACCACCCAATCAGCACAGGGCCACTCAGAGGAGACTGGTCAGGAACACAGAATTGCAGGGGTGAAGTTTGATGAAAAGACCCAGGCCCAGATCAGAGTTTCTAAACAACCAAGGTACACTGGGTCTCTGGAGAGCCAGAAGTACCTACAAGGTCAACCATTAAACCCTGAGCTGCACAAAAAGCCTTCCCCAGGGAAACAGCAGTAAAGCAGCAATTTAGCTCAACCATATAGCTCAAGTACTGGTTCCCATAGGAAGTTCCCCCATTTTAGAAGTAAGCAAAGGACAAAAAATTAGTTCCAGCCCAGGCATACCACCAGTGCCTTGGGGCCTGCAAAGGGACATGAGGCATGAAGCTGGGGACTGGGACCCCACCAACAACCACTCATACTGCCAGCATCTCATGGCCCACCCAGGGACCTGTGGCATGGAAAAGGGGACTGGACCCCCCCCAACAACCAGGCACACCGCCACTGCCTCAGGGCCCCACCCGGGAACCCAAGGTTTGGAGCCAGGGACTGGACCCCCCCTCCCAAAACCAGGCACACTGTGCCAGCATCTCAGGGCCCACCCAGGGACCTGAGACATGGATCCAGGGACTGGACCCCCCATCCCACAACCAGGCACTGCACCAGCACCTCAGGGCCCACCTGGGAACCCAAGGTATGGAGAAGGGGACCAGACCACCCTCCCACTATCAGACACACCACCGGTGTGTGAGCTGGTGACCTGAGGCATGGAGCTGGGGACTGGACCCCCCTCCCACAACCAGGCACACTGCCAGTACCTTGGAGCTCCACCTAGGTACCCAAGGTATGGAGCAGAGACCAGAACCCCTTCCACAACCAGGCACACTGCACCAGCATCTCGGAGCCTGCCTGGGGACCTGAGGTATGGAGCCAGGAACCAGACACCCCCAACCCCGACAACCAGGCACACTGCACCAGCACCTTGGGGCCTACCTGGGGACCTGAGGCATGGATCCAGGGACTGGACTCCCTTCCCAAAACCAGGCACACCACCAGCACAAAGGAGCATGCCAAAAACATCACTTCCATGTGGGTGGCCCACCAAACCATCACTATAACCATGGCTACCGTGAAAGTGGCTAGATGCCACAACCACCACACAGATGATCCTCCAGCCACTGGAGTGTACTGACACAAGAAGAGTCATCAGCAGAGATAAAGAAAAGAAGAGGATGTTTCTCCCCATGAAGACGATTTCAGAGTGACAGAAGAAGCATCTGCTCTATGATAATATTGGGGGACTTGATCACACCTCTCAGCATTGGACAGATTATCTAGGCAACAAATCAACAGAGTAACCATTATTCTTTCAGAAGGAGAGAAAAAATCTAGGGTAATTGGAGGGGGTAGGGGGGAAGGAGAGGGGGATGGGGAGAGATTGGACAAGGGGCATAAAGAATAATTACAATTTGTAACAATATATGTGCTAGTAATATTGATGTGATCAACATATCTCAATCTTGAACCCCAAAAATATGAACAATCAATTTTGATTCAATAAAAATTTTTTTAAAAATCAAGATGAAATGAATTTTTAGAAATACAAGATGCCTTAATGTGCACACAAAGAGACAGAAAACATAAATGTATCCACAGTATTCAAGGAAATTAAAAGAGTAGTCATAATTACAACCTTCAAAAAAACACAGACATAGATGATTTTAGAAGTGAGTTCCAACTATTTTTCAAGATCAGTAAATTTCAATCATATACAAGTTGTTTCAGGAAAAGAGTAAAAGCCGTCCACCTCACTTTAGGAAGCTAGTATAATCTTTATTCCCAAACTAGATAAGAATATGAGATTTAAAAAAAAATTACAAGCCCATTTCACTTACAAGTGTTGATTTGGAAGTCCTAAATAAAATATTAATTAACTGAATCCATAAACACATTTTATAAATAATCCAGAAATGCAAGGATAGGTCAAGACCACAAAATCCATCAATGCAGTTTACCATGTTAATAGAGTCCCATCCTCACTCTCAGCCACCTTTGCTTTCTACCTCATGAGAAAATTGAAGCAATCAGAAGAGAACTTAAATTTGCTTCCCTCACAATTTTTTTTTTTACTCATGTCTTAACATCTGTATCCACATATTCTGCCTTCCTACCTATTTCCATAGATGAACTATCCACTCTAAAGTCAATTCCCACATTTATGTATTACATCTCATCTCCTCTTGCCTACTCCGGGATGCTACACCAGCAATCCTCCCCTATATCCTTCACCGATTTTTCACTTCTATTAAATCACTCCTATCAGCAAACATGTTTATTTCTCCCACTTAAAAATAAACAAACATTTCTCTTGGGCCCACTTACCCTGCCAGCTACCATCATATTTCTTTTCTCTTCTCTGGAACAAAACTCCTTGGTAAGAGTATTCTATATTTACTAATTCATTCCTCTTCTCTTATTCTGTCTTAAGACTACTCTAACAAGGTTTTTGTTCTATCACTGCATCAAAACTTCTCTTATCAAGGTCACAATGACCTCTATATTGCTAAGTTCAAAAGTCAATTCTTACCTCAACTGACTATATATATATGTATCCGTGACTCCTAAATTTCTACCTTCAAACAAGATTTCTCTTTCAAATTCCAGATTCTTATATCCTGCTACTTCTTACTCAATATCTCCACTTCAATGCTTCAAACTCAACATGTTTAAAACTCCACCTGAAATTTTCAAACTCAGCATGTTCAAAACAGAACTATAGTACTGACATTGTCTTCCAAACCTGCTCCACTTGAGGCCTTTTCTATCTCGGTTGATGATAACCCCATCCTTCCACGTGTTCTACACGGAAAACTTTAGAACCACTTTTTTAAAATTAAGTGTTGAGTCATTCTTGATTTCTCTTTTTTCTCATATCTCATATCAAATCTGCCCAAATATATCTAGAATATAACAGTTTTCACTCCTCCACTGCTATCATTCTCATCCAGCTGCTATTACCTGTAAGACTCTTCCTAATAGGTCTCTCTGCTTCTGCTCTTGCCTCCCTACAGTCTATTCTCAATACAGTAGCCTGAGTGATCTTTTTAAAATGTCAATTATGTCACTCCCCTGCATCACTCAGAGTAAGACAAAGTCCTTAAAATAGACAAAAAGACCCTATTTGATCTTGCCCACTTATTACCTCTCTGACATTATCTTCTACTGCTTTCCTCTCTTTTTGCTCCAGCCACATTGGCCTCCTTGCTGTTCCCTGTATACGCCAGACAGCAGTGACTTTGCTCTATTTCCTCTGCCTAAACACTCTTTCCCCAGATACTCACTTGACTAATTCCCTTACCACCTCCTTCATCAAATCTCACCTTTTCAATGAGGCCAACCCTGACCACATTATTTAATACTATATCCCACCTTTCACCTCCCTAAACTCTTGATCTCCCTTATCCTGTTTCACTTTTTATTTCTTCATAGCTCTTATTACCTTATAATATTTACATACTTATTATGCTTATTACTTCTATAAGCTGCATGAGGCCTGGGATCTTTGTCTGTTTTACACAATCATCTTCTAACATACTGTATAATTTCCTTAGGTTTATTGTCTATCTTCACTATTCTGTGAGGTTCATGAGGGCAAGAGCCATCACTGTTTACTCTTATAACCCTATGTGCCTAGCACATAATAGGCACTCAAATTTTGTTGAATTAATGTATAAAGAGAGGGCCCTGCATGGACCAGTTGTGATGATATCTAAAAAACAAAGAAAAAAGTAAGAATAGGTGAATGAAAACCAAGAATAAGAGAATATGGTCAATCTAACTGGAATAGGAGTTGTGGATTATAAAAAGCTCATGCTGAAACATTAATAATTTCACTAGGCACTAAGAGCTAGGAAGAACCATACTCAGCCAGAATTTAGAAATACAATATCAACTTCATGGTGCCACAGTCTGGGGTAGGTCTTGGAGACATCGCCCACACCCTCAAGGTTGCATTAACAGGAAGCACACAATTTCAGATTCAAGTTATGTATGAGTAGCTCTGAAAGAAAGCATTTTTTAATATCAGTGTACCAAATTATCTCCGCCTGTGTCAGACTCAAATAGAAGATTAAAACTGTGGATAACTGACTTGATCTAACACAGTAATGTGTCCTGCTGGTCAAAGATAATTAAAAATTAATCAACTTTTTAGCCATAGTCGTATGTAAAAGAAATGGCCTAATTATATGAGTATATTGTATATTGGAAATACAAACCTCTCTTCAACTTCTAAATTATTCACTGGAAATTAACAGGACAGAATAAATGTCATCTCTCTTTATAAATTAATAATTCAAAAAACTTTAACACAAATTTGTATGGATAACCTAAACCCATTTTTCCTTTTTCCAAATATTTCAAAAAATATTTCATTAAAACTCAAGCTTTATTGTCACATGTTATTTCTACTTCAGCAAACTGTCCTTTACATAGTCCCCACAGTAATAGGTTTAATGGGTATGATAATTCTGAAATATTTTCAGTTATATTTTTATTTCCTATAAGTCTTGTTTCATTGCAACTCTCCCCTCATTGAATTAATGACATTTATTTCTCCAGGGGAGTGAGAATAACACCTAAAACAAAGGGGTCATTAATCAGGTCTGAGTTTTAAAGTTTCTTTTATTAAGAAAACTGTCTTCAGAGCAGCTTTGTTGAAAAAAGGGATTCCAAAGTCTCTTTAAATAACAAATTCAGCTTGGAGATCTGAAGGTAAAATTTTGATTATAGAATAGGTAGTGAGAGCACAGTATTTGATTTGAGAGATATGCCCATTCAACATGAAGCAGAAACGGAAGGCCCTCCTTGCACTTCTGGGAGAAAGGAATATGAAAGAGAGGGAAGAAAAAGAGAGTTAAGTGAACTAGACCTTGTTACCCAAAAGTATGGTCCACCATCAGCAGCATCAGCATCACCTGGAAGCTTGTTAAAATGCAGAATCTCAGGCCCCACCCCAGACCTACTAAATCAGAACCTGTATATTAATAGGATTTCCAAATTATTCATATGCACATTATAGTTTGAGATTCATCAAACTAAAGCACAAACAGAAAAGTTTGGGGAGAGACATTTCCTCCATTGTAAGAAAAGGACAAAGTGTGTTTATACACAGGTAGGTTTGATGGTGGAAAATGATCAAGATTCAATCTGATGGCTCCTGTCTTTAAAAGTTTTAAT
Source organism: Galeopterus variegatus (assembly GCF_000696425.1). Lineage (NCBI taxonomy): Eukaryota > Metazoa > Chordata > Mammalia > Dermoptera > Cynocephalidae > Galeopterus > Galeopterus variegatus. The sequence goes on from NW_007736831.1 coordinate 54,618, forward strand.
TCCGGGGCCGGCCCGGTGGCGCACTGGATAGTGCGCCGCTTGGGAAGCGCGGCGGCGTTTGATGGTGGAAAATGATCAAGATTCAATCTGATGGCTCCTGTCTTTAAAAGTTTTAATTCCCTTAGCAATAATTTTATAAGTGTCATTCATTCATTCATTAAACAGAAGTTGAATGCCTACGATGTGCTAGGCACTGTTTTAGTTTGTTTCAATCATCTACATTAAAGTCTCTTTTTAGCATGACAGTCTACTTGTTTCCTTAATTTCAGAAATCTTGACTTTTCCAAGCTTACTTTAAAAAACAATGATTTTCTTACTATGGATAAACTATAAACGAAGTGCATTTTCTTTTAAGATGGCAAACAACATTGGGACTACAATATGTCAGTCACAAACTGTAAAAACATAGTTGAAAGATACCAATGGATCTGAAACAAGAATATTATTCCTAAGATTGCATGAAAGCATGAATCATAAATTCTATAAATATTAAGCACATATTATGCGCTAGGCCCTCTGCTTGGCATTTCAGATAAACACCTGCATGAGACAGTCCCCACAATATGGTATATTATGCAGGGCTGGCTTTATGGGAGTGAGACTTGTGCACAGGCCTTGCATTTGGTTTTAATGCTCCATCGTTTCAGTCTTCAAATTCTCAATCACTTTATCTTCGAACTTGTTAAGTGAAGTAAACACAAGCACATGAACACTTAAGTGTAGCCTGATGGGAAAACGGACCGTGTGTGTGAGCAGAGGAGATATGGACAAGAAAGGAAAAAAGCTTTATATTTTATTATTTTAATGGCCTTTTCCTGCTTTTTGAACAAAGGGGCTCTGCATTTTATCTTGCACTTGTTTGGGCCAAACATGTAGTCAGTCCTGATGATAGTCAAATAGAACTATATGCTAGATACTACTTTGGAATAGAGAATGAAGCAATTGACTATGAAAAGATCAATGATAACCGCACAGGGAAAAAAGACAAGTTGGCCTTTGAAGGACAAAAAGGAGTTTGCTAGATGACAAGGGCACTCCAGAAAGGGGAAGTTAGGGAAGAAACAGCATTCTTA
>NW_007736831.1:56861-57614 GCF_000696425.1 Galeopterus variegatus
TCAGTCCTGATGATAGTCAAATAGAACTATATGCTAGATACTACTTTGGAATAGAGAATGAAGCAATTGACTATGAAAAGATCAATGATAACCGCACAGGGAAAAAAGACAAGTTGGCCTTTGAAGGACAAAAAGTTTGCTAGATGACAAGGGCACTCCAGAAAGGGGAAGTTAGGGAAGAAACAGCATTCTTACATAAACGTGTAGACCCTAAATGTGTCCACTTGTTTCCTCTAAGTTAAAAAAAAAAAAAAGCTTCATGGATATTTTGTACATTCTCAACATACTGGTTTTTAAATTATTTTATTTACCTGTGTACTGGGCACAAACTCCATTTCTGGAGAAGCTCACTCTGTGACAGTGCAAATACTGGGATAAGAAATGTACAGAGACGAACAGACATGCCTTTGGTTTAGATTTTTACCTGGGTCTGTGCCTCTTCCCCAGACCGGGAAAGGGGTTGGGGAGCTTCTGAAGTGGTCAGGGATGGAGGCTCCAGCCTTTCCCGAGGCCTGGGAAACCCGCCGTGCGAAAGGGGTTTCCTCCTTGACACGGAGCTGGCTCCAGTTAGCATCGCCACAGAGTTTTACTATTTCTGCCACCAGGTGCCTGCCGCACAGCTTCCTGGGTATGCTGATGTCGCCTAGCTCCCAGGAGAAGCGAACCAGCAAGACCCCGAGCGACAGCAGACAGCAGCAGAGGATCCGCAGCATCCCTGAGCCCCCTGCCCTGCCCTGCCCTCCCCGCTGCAAC
>NW_007736831.1:59390-60011 GCF_000696425.1 Galeopterus variegatus
CATTTTTAAAGAAAATTTATTTTATTATGAAGTGTGTTGTCTCGGAAGAATGTACTGCCAGCCACAAGAGGGCAGTCGGGGTCCGTATCAGGAGTAATCAACTTTAGGACTAGTGCCACCTTGTCAGTGATCTCACCACTTCCCCTTACACAGTTATTTTTCTCTGTCTTTTTTGTCTTCTGACTTCGGTTTTTTTCTCCATTTTCCATTCCCCCAGCTTTACTCTGATTCCTAGTGGCATACATGAATTCTGTTAAGTTAATTAGCAATTGGATTTTTTAAAAGGTTTATGTAACATAGATTAACACAATTTCAGCACCACCTTCCTTGAAAAACAACTAATGTCCAAACTATAGTGGGCTGTGAGTCCTAGTCAGGACTTTATCAGGGAAACTCTGTAAGAGAGGTAAATATTCATCATACAGGAAGATTAAAAAAACAAAAACAAAGTCAAGCAATATGCATCAGAACTTGGCAAATTGGATTTAGACTCCCATTCTACTTGTACTCTCTGTATCCTCCTCCTGCTTTGTATTTCCCCATACAGAGATAGAGAGAGGTTTTTTTATACTGGAAAGAAGTTGAAGCCTGTGGTCCTGAAATAACAGGTTACTGCTGTGC
>NW_007736832.1:0-1426 GCF_000696425.1 Galeopterus variegatus
TCATGATTCATACCTATTGTATCTTATTTGAGAAATCTTTGCCTACCCAAAGTTTATTAATATTTTCTCCTATGTTTTCTTCTAGAACTTGTATTAATTTTACCTTTTATGTTTAGGTCTGTGATTCATTTTGAATTAAAATTTTTATATGGCATTGGGTAGGAGCTGAGATATTTTTTTTCTTTAGCTGAGATTTTTTTTCTTTTTTTTTTTGCACATGAATATCCAGCTGTTTCAGAACTCTATACAGAAAAGACTCTCCTATATGGAATTATGCATTTGTCAAAAATCATTTGGCCATATATGTATGAGTTTATATCTGGACGCTTTAGTCCTTCCCATTGACCTATATTTATATCCTTAGCCAATAGGATGAAGTCTTGATTCTTGAAGTTTATAGTAAATCATTATATAAAGTAGGGTGAATTACCCAACCTTTGTTCTTTTTTCAGTACTGCTTTTGCTATTCTTGGTGTTTTGCATTTTCTTACAGATTTTTGAATCATCTTGCCTGCTTGAATTTTGGTTGGGGTTGCATTAAATCAATAGATCAATTTGTAGATCAACTGGGCTTTCAGATCCGTAAACATATTATACTTATATTCATTTAGGTGTTTAAATATTGACAACATTGACTTTTATAATATTGAGTTTTCTGATGAATAAATAATTACTAATGATATTCAATTTAGCAATATTGACACTATTAACAACATTGAGTTTTCTGATCCATAGACATAGTATGCCTATACATTTATATAGATTTTTTAAAAATATTGCTCTGGAAATTTTGTAGTTTTTAATGTGCAGTGCTTGTATATCCATTATTTAATTTGTTTCTAATAATTTTACATTTTTGATGTTACTGCAAATAGTATTTTAAATTTAATTTTCTAGTTGTTTGTTGCTATTTTTAAGGTTTACAGTAAGAAAGCTAGTCTGGTACCAGATATTCTACTATGGCCAGATCAAGATTTTATTTTTAATAATAGCCATGGGAAAATTGAAAAATCACCTCATGAATTGATACTTTTCTTCTTTATAAAGTGTTACAAGGACTCTGTACAAAATAGACATTTTTTGTCTCAGAGTCCAAAGTATTAAATAGATAGGCAAATTGTGCATGTGTGCGTGCGCTTGTGTGCGTGCGCTTGTGTGCGCGTGTGTGTTTACTGGTGCTGCTTAGATTTCATAAATCCTCTTCTGGAGAAATTTACCACTGACACTTTTTTTTGGCATCAGTGAACTAAGACCAAATTGTGAGCATAGCAGGTATAATATGTCTATGTTTGGTTCATTCATAAGCTTGGAAGAATTTCAAATTATTTTACGTCCACTAGAGACACTGCTGAAATATTAACTGAATACTAAACTTAAATTAGAAAGCACATAAATGGGTAAATATTGACTTGTTTATCAACGTTGT
>NW_007736832.1:2242-2665 GCF_000696425.1 Galeopterus variegatus
TCCCACCTCTACCTCTGCAACTTTCCTCCAGCTGACACAGCCCCCATCTCCTTGATGCTCCCACACTGATGCCTTATACATTCAATTCAATTTGGTAATTATTACTTGTGTCATAGTTATGCTTAAAACAGAGGGTTAATGAAACCTCTTAGGCATTCTCAAATACTCTAAGTAGCATTTGTAGATTTGTTTCTTCCTTTCTCTAAGTGTAATCCTGTGAGGATTTTAGTATTTGTTTTCTGCAATTTTTTTTTGCTACACTGAAGCAGAATCAACCTTAAATACACTCAGAAAGAGGCAGCAAGATTTGCCTGAGATCACCTGGTGATTTCTGAAATAAAACTAATTCAGGGGCAACACTGGAGGTATGAGAGGAAGGAGCTCTTGGCCAGAGGTCCTGAGTCCTCATCTTGACTTTGTCAA
>NW_007736832.1:3609-20066 GCF_000696425.1 Galeopterus variegatus
CCATGATTTGTGCTTCTTTCACATAGAAATTGGTCAGATTTGATCATGTAAAGTGACATCAACCCCAAAGCTTATCTTACCTTTTGGGTGCTAGGTTCTAGAATCAAAGCATGATTCCACCTTGCTTTTGGGATTGCCCTGTATATTAGATTTCTAGGGCTGTTGTAACAAAATAATGCAGACTGGATGGCTTACAAAAAACAGAAGTTTATTTCCTCAAAGTTCTGGAGGCTGGAAATCCATGATTAAGGTGTCAGCACGTCTGGTTTCTCCTGAGGCCTCTCTCCCCTTGGCTTGCAGATGGCTTTGTTCTTGCTGTGTCCTCACCTGGCCTTGTTTGTGTGTGCATCTCTGGTATCTTTCCCTCTTCTTATAAGGACACCGATCATATTGGATAAGGGACCAACCATATGGCTTCACTTAACCTTAATTACCATTTTAAAGACCCTATATCCACATATAGTCATATTCTGAGGTTCTGGGAGTTAGAACTTCAACATATGATTTTTGGGGGGGAGGGTGGAGGGACACAATTCAGCCCGCGGCACCTAATGAGGACTTGAGCAACTGAGTTGGTCAAGCAACAATGGATGTGGCAATGGGTGGTGATAACACATCCATTCTCTCCCGCCCCCCTTCAGCAGAGGGAAGGGTCTGGCAGATTTGGTGATCTATGTTAGAGCCAGACCTGTACGGGTGACTTAGGAAAAAAAAAAGATTCAAGTCTCCTGTGAGAGCAAGCATAGGGAAGAGCCACTCACTGCTCTTTAGACCCTAACATACCACAGAGGTGACATGGTAGAGACCCTTCTGAAAGAGCTGTTTGGGAAAAGAAAGAAAACAGGCGAGCTGGTGTGTTTAGTGACAGCTCTAGGATTTTAGGGGATGTGCCACCTCCAAGAAAGAGCTTCTATAAAGGGCAGCCATCCTGGGGTCTATCATGGGCTGCAATTCATGATTCACACCCACACTGCTGTGTTTACGAGCATGTGGCCCACTTTGTCACAAGCCAGGGAAGGTACAACGTCTCCCTTTACTGTTCTGTGGCATGTGTGTGGTTAAACGCTTGTGCCGTGGATGTGATCAGGGACATCCTAGGTCTGTGCTGTCAGATTGACATGACATTAGCAGGGAGACCCCCTGGGGCCTGGTGGGTCATATGCAGAGAGCTGCAGTCATAAAACCAGAGGAGGGAGTGTGTGACAAGCAAATGAAACCCTGGCTTCCCTGACGGGGAAGTTTTCATGACTTTGCATGGTCTGAGTCCTACCGGTCATCAGAGGCAGGAAATCTGATGGATCTGGGAGGCTATCTGCTCCAGCTCAAATAACAAGCTGTGGTTTCATGCAGGGTGGTGACAAAGGCTGCCACAATTCTGGAAGGTAGAGGCCTGTGTGAAGGTGATGAAAAGAATGCAGGGCAGAAAATCAGGCTGGGCTCTGCAGCCAACTAACTGTGCCTATCCAGAAGATTCGCTGAGCCCCCCTGCAGGAATTATTTTACTCCTCTGTAAAACGGATGAAAAGTGGGGAAGTTTTCATGACTTTGCGTGGTCTGAGTCCTACTGGTCATCAGAGGCAGGAAATCTGATGGATCTGGGAGGCTATCTGCTCCAGCTCAAATAACAACGGGGAAGTTTTCATGACTTTGCATGGTCTGAGTCCTACCGGTCATCAGAGGCAGGAAATCTGATGGATCTGGGAGGCTATCTGCTCCAGCTCAAATAACAAGCTGTGGTTTCATGCAGGGTGGTGACAAAGGCTGCCACAATTCTGGAAGGTAGAGGCCTGTGTGAAGGTGATGAAAAGAATGCAGGGCAGAAAATCAGGCTGGGCTCTGCAGCCAACTAACTGTGCCTATCCAGAAGATTCGCTGAGCCCCCCTGCAGGAATTATTTTACTCCTCTGTAAAACGGATGAAAAGATCTCAAAGGTGCCCTCCAGCTCTAAAATGCACACTGTTCAGGCAGCAATTCTTGTGAAGCACCATGGAATAAATGGATTCACCTAGAAATTATTTAGGACCTCAGAATTGCATAAACTCATATTACTAGTTGGAAGCTTATATTTTTAAAGTCCACTGATTTTTGACAGATAAAAAATCAAACAAACAGTATTTTATGTCTTTCAGATCATGCTCCAGTGGCATTATAGGAAAATAAATCATTCATGTTTTTTAAATGCTAATTTTTTAGTAGGGCAAATTATTGGCACTTAATTTCTAATTAGGTGGCTTGCTCATATAATGACATTTGGGAATTGTTTGCGTAGTGGACATTTTCAGGATCTAGAAAGGTGGATTAAGAGGTTGAAGACTATAATATATATGTGTACACAGATGTTAATTATTTCTGCACCCTGAATGCCAGTCTGGAATAGATGAAAAGGACAAAAACTAGGTTACCTTTAGGAAAAAGTTTAGGCCGAGCTTCCTTGTTTTTATCATCACAGAGAGCTGATGATTTCATACCGGTAATTAAAATATAGGTCATGGAACTATTTCTTTATTCTGCCTGAAATACTAATAAAAACAAGTTAATAATACAATTATTATGTCATGGAAATGCTATATTCTTAGGAATTTGTCACTAATAAAATGACAATATTTATAATTATGATGCATTGATTTAATTGGAGTGACTGCTTCATGACAACATACATGTTCTAAATTTTGCTTTTAATCCAACAAAATAATTTGTCATTTGGGTGAGAATATCTTTTAAAATAATTTCCCTCAGAAATATGCCTACCGTGAGCTCCAAAGCCACATTTTTAAATAGGTGCTTTTCCTGCCACCTCAGCCCAGATCAAATTCACCTCCATGGTTTCCTCCTGGTCATTGGGACAGCAGTCCATTTAGTCACTCAGGTTCCTCCCCTCCCAGACACCCGTACCACCTCCCTTTCCTCTTGCCAAGTCACACTGTCTCTGTGCACACTTGTCCCTTCTTGCCATTTGTGCTGCCATTGCCCTGCTTTGGGGTCTCCTTAACATTACTCCTACCATTTCAAAGCTGCTCATCTCTCTGTGCTCAAAACTTTAACAGCTCTCCAGGCATGTAAAGAAAACCCATCCTCCCCCACCTGTTCACTCAAGGGCCTCTGCGATCTGATTCTCCTTCGATGGCCGATCGTTTTCTCCAGCATACTCCCTGACGATGCTCAAGATGTTGCACCAGGTGCTTTTCTCCACTCTGGACTGTGCTCATGCTGTTATCTCTACCAAGAATTTTTTCTTTCTTACTTTGCCAGTGGATAATCTGGTTCACCAAACTCCTGAGTGTCCAGTCTGGAAGATGGAGCCCACATCCGGTAGTTGAAAATGGGGTATTTAATCTGGGGAACTAATCAAAAAGCTGTGGGAAAAGCTGAAAGGTCTGATGGGGAGAGTGAAGCAATTGAGAGATGAGCATGGACAGGAAGCTGCTGGCACGGCTGGGGCTGAAAGGACAGCAGAAGGAGGTGGTGTTACTGGGGGCCAAGACCTGGGGCCGTCCAGTGGGAACAGAGGCATGATGGGGATTCAGCCACAGTCAGAGACACCACCTACAGCATAGAGGGAGGCAAAATGTTCTGGCCTCTTTCCTTCCACCAGTCTTCTGCCTGAGCTGCCATTGGCTGAACCTCACCTGAAGCCAGCTGGCGTGGAGCCTGGGAAATGCAGTTTTCAAAGATCAACCCTCCTATGATACAGGGCAGAGCAGGAAAGGGTGAGAAATGGATCCCAGAGGAAAGAAGCAAATAACTAGCACGTACCTCCTTCAGGACATCATCCATTTTCTGTTGGAATTATGCTCAGTACCAATCTCTTCTTTATGCTGTTTGAATCTCTACGACAGTTTCTAGTAAATCTTCCCTATATAAGATTTACTTCTTTTGCCTGTGCTTATTGGCTCCACCAGATTGGAAGTTAATTGAAGAAAAGGACTCTTTATAACTCCGGGGTTTGGAATAGGGTAGAAGCTCAGGAATAGTCTGTACCGAATTAGAAAGGAAGAGCATTCATAGCAGGACAGATCAGGGGATGACTGAGGAACACTCCACTCTCTAAGAAGACAGACAGGGATGAGAAAAAACAAGAAGAGGCAAAGAACTCATAAGAGCAGAGAAGAAATGAGTCAGAAAGAAATGGTGAGCACTTAAATCCCATGGCTTTACAAGCTGTTAGTAATATCAGAGAGTTTCTACATTTCAGTTTTTCTTAGCATGGAATCCTTTGGTATGGCTTTCACATGGGGAGATTCCATGAGAGTTTGCAAAATGCCACATGCACTTAGGCTTTCCAGTGCTTTTCATGGCTTGTGTAAAGGAGAAAGCACTTATTAACTCTTCCTAATTACTAAAGAGCAGTCCACAGAAGGGGAATTAAAGGGGGGAGGGAAGTGTGTGTCATTTCTACGGGCTCTAATGGGGATGATTCAATGTTGGGCTTCTTATACCTTTTATAATTTAAGAATAAGCTTCCAAATTCTGAATTGACAACTTTAGTCTAATTGTCCCTTCCAAGAGCCAGCAACTCCTCTGTTTTACATATATGATTGATAAAATTAAAAGGACAGATTTATAAAAGGATCAGTAAAAAATAGTTTTTTGTTTAAAAAAGAATTGCTTTTTCTAATTATAAAATCAACACATTGCTACGTCATAGGTGGCAAATACAGAAAAGTATATAGAAGAACACAGAAAAATCCAGCCACTGATGACAGTCACTAAATGATTTGAGTATATACTTCCAGCCTTATTTTCTTTTCTCTCTCAAAATGGGGTCATACTATATGCTATCTTATATCTATATAGATATCTGATATCTATATGCTATCTTATAAACAGCTTTTTTACTTAAAAATATAGCATATAAATTTTCCTACTTCAATAAGCACAAATCAACACTGTTTAAAAAGCTGCATTGTATTCCATTATAACTTATTTTTTTAATTCCTTGTTGTTGGATATTTTACTTGTCACTCAGTGTTTTTGATATAATATGCAACAGTGTTGTATTAGATTTGTATTGCTGCTATAACAAATTACCACTATCTCAGTGGCTTAAAACAACTCAAATTATTCTCTTGCAGTTCCAGAGGCTACAGGTCCAAAATCAGTGTCATTGGCTAAAGTCCAGGTGTCAGTAAATCTGGCTCCTTCTGGAGACTCTTGAGGATAATCAGTTTCCTTGCCTTTTGCAGCTTCTGGAGGCCACTTGTATTCCTTGGCTTGTGGCTCCTTCCTGCATCTTCAAAGCCTAGCAGTTCAGTTAGTGTCCATTATCATATGGCCTTCCTTCTGACCCTGATTCCTCCTGCTTCCTATTATAAGGACCCTTGTGATTATATCAAGTCCCCCTGGATAATACAGAATAATCTCTCCATTTCAAGATCTTTAACTTAGTCACACATGAAAAGTCCCTTTTTCATATAAGTAGCATTCACTTGTTCCAGAGATTAGGCATTTGGGGGGCCAAAATCCAGTCTATCCCACTGCTATGAGCAGAAATGTAGTACCCTTTTCAGGCCAATTGCAGCTCTACAATTCTTTGATGAGGCTTTTAGAAGGATGACTGTCATTACTGCAGCTTCAGAAAGATTTATGAGGGCAGGTGGAATTGTAGACAGAAAACCAAGAGTGAAGATACTGGGGTAGCCCTGGGTCTGCCACTGACTGGCTGTGGCGGCATTTTTCTGTCTCAATATCCTCATCTGTACATGATGGAGTTGAAGACTCCTTTCAAATCGAATATTCCATAACTCTGAACTGAAGCACTGTAAAATGGTACAACATAAAAACAACAAAGGTGTGTTCAAAAGATTAATGGAGATGATATATGTACAGTATCCTAGACACACTGTGAGCATGTTTTAATAGCTAATATCTTGCAGCAAAGCACCACCTAAACATAATGACAAGTACCATTTATTAAGCACCTATTGTTTACATGATGTTATATACATATCATTAATAATTCTCACAGAAATCTCATAAGGTACAGGATATTCTGCATATTTTTCAAACAGTTCAATTTGTTTGAGACTCCACAGTTAGCGAGTAGCAGAATTATTGACTGATGCCAGGCCCATTTGGATCCAAGGTTGGGCTCTTTCAAGTAGATCCTGCTGCCTGTGCACACAATGTATAGAATTAAAGGCAGCAGTGGAGTTAGAGCATTTACCTGTCATTTCTAGAATAACTGGCAACATCATATCACTGGAAGTTTGGCCATTTTTGCTGCAGTTAAGTGGGAAGTTCCTAGTGAGCCTGCCCAACAGGGTTGAAGAGCACTCCATCTCTCTGCAAGGCCACTTCCTGCCCTGGACTGTACAGAGGCACTGATGGAATGTGGCCATTCCCTTTGGCTCCTTTGCTGGTGCTTGTGGTCAGGGCACACACGTGCTGCAGTTACGTGGCCAGCCATTCGCCAAGTTCCCCTGCCTTATGGAAACCAGATGGAAGCTGGAGTCCAAGTTCTCAGCCACAGAAGTGAGGCTGGGCTGCCTTTCTGGATTGATTCTCTAAGTTTCAGGAGGCATAATCCCCTCTCTTTCCTCTCCCTCACCCCACTTCTTCCAAAAACCAAGAGTCAGTCTCAGAGATATAGCCTTTCTCTGTGCCTTGCCCACATACTTTTTTCTTTTTAAATTTGTAATTGCAACTTTGTTTGTATCAAAGCCCTGTTTGGTTGTCATAAATTGTAACCAAGAGGAATAATATCCACAAAACAGTCAGTGCTAGCATATGCTTTGAATAGTCTAGATTGATAATGTGCAGTGCTGGCATATGCTTTGAATAGTCTAGATTGATAATGTGAGGTCTTGTGTAACTTGACTAACCTCTACTAGCATTTTGGGAGAATTAGACAAATACACAATAAAACAATCAATCAAATAATCAGTGCTAGCATATGCTTTGAATAGTCTAGATTGATAATGTGAGGTCTTGTGTAACTTGATTAACCTCTACTAGCATTTTGGGAGAATTAGACAAATACACAATAAAACAATCAATCAAATAAAGAAACAAAACAAACAAAGCTGGGAGAGTGGGAAGGGGAAATTTCAAATGTTTTGGTGACTAGTGAAAGTCAACAAGATTGATTTTGAAATTTATTCAGAAGTTTTTAGGGGATCTTCATTTCAAGAGTAGGAGAGATTTTAAAGCTCACCCAATAATTAATTTCTTCTACCTATTCTCTATTGGAAGATTCTAGAAGAACCCAGGAGTAGTTCTATTGTGAAATATGGTTGCCACTAAAAGTCTTCCTTGGTATTTATTAATTTGTATAGTAGTAGGAGGAGTAACGATAATTATAAAAATAGAGCAATTAGAGAAATGTATGATATGAAGGACTGAAAATTTCATAGTTAAATAGTCACACTCCAGTTACACACTTTAAAAGTCTTCCTTGGTATTTATTAATTTGTATAGTAGTAGGAGGAGTAACGATAATTATAAAAATAGAGCAATTAGAGGAATGTATGATATGAAGGACTGAAAATTTCATAGTTAAATAGTCACACTCCAGTTACACACTTTGGGGGAATTCCAGTGCTGAGGTCAGAGCATAGTATATGAGTGAGAAACACACCGGAGTGGCTTACTTTTTGGCTGTGTGGCCTTGGACAATGTAGTTAACCTCTCTGTTTCTGTTTGGGTATCAGAAGCAAAGTTAGAGTGAGTTCTAAATGTGACCTGGAATTTTTTTTTACTCACCCTTCAAGGCCCTGTTTGCATTACTTCTGTTGGAGACTCTCCCCAAAACATTGCACAGACCTGCATTACAACACTGGTCACAGCCTATGCACCCCAGAGATGGATAATGAACTTCTCCATGGCAGGGCTGTGACTTGGCATTCTCCAAATCTAGCACAGTTTCTGGAAACCGATTATTGAAGAAATGAATTAATGAGTAAATAAATTTTAAAAAGATCCTAAAAATCTCAACCTCTCCCCAACTTCTGAGCTATTTTGTGGTTCCCACACTTGGGTCTTTTACAGAGAATTGGCCATATCTTCTTTACTTCCTGCCCACTTACAGTCACAGTCACAGTCATTTACTGCCTGTTCTTATACTTATCTCATCAGGAAGGTGACCCAGAATATTTCCAAAGTAAAAGCAGAAAGTCATTGCCAGGTGTGTCTCAGAGTTTTGCAGCATCCAAGACAGACTGACCAATTAAGCAAACATAATTTTAGCTGATTACTTTCCAGACATCTGCCCAGCGAGGAATTTTGTGTTGCTCAGTGAATTCAGAGCAGGAGATTCTCCAAACCAAATTCATCTTTTTTGTCCTGTCCCAAAAGATTGTTTCCCCCTAATTCCCCCATTTCTTTTCTAGGAAATGTTCTTCTCTCAGTCAACTAAAAATCCCATCTGTTCTCTCTTTCTTCCTTGGTACACTCAATCAGTTATCAAACCCCATTATTTCTACTGTGTTAGCTGATTTAGATTTGCAGTATTATTTCAGTACTTTTTAACAATTGGTTTGGGTGAAGTCGCTTGCATTTTTTGCGCTCATTTCCTCATAAAATAAAATGGAAAGGTAGCCTGTTCCGTGTTCCTCACTTGGTCGTTGCCAGGATGAGATGGGATGATGCAGAAGGAGCTTTGGCTTTTGTGAACTGCAGACACCACTAGCTGTTGCTGCTTCTAAGATTTGAACTTCTGTATGACCAGCCATCCTCGTTTGCCCCAGACTGCCCTGGTTTTAGCACTGAAAGTTCCACGTCCCGGGAAACCTCTCATTCTTGTGCAGACTGGGGCGGTTGGTCACCCTTCCCCTTTTCTCTGTTCCCTTTGACCTCTCCCTGGTTTGTTCCTTCCCAGCACTCACTTGAGCCTTTCCAGGAACTCTCAAACCTGTCCCCACCCAACCCCACCCACCTGGCACCACCAGCATGATTTCTCTGAAGCACAGCATAGATGATGAATTACTTCTGTGCGCTAAAACGGGGGCAAGCGGGTAGGAAGCAGACAGTGTGAGCGCCTTCAAAGCTGGCTTTTGGGCAGGAAGAGTGGTGGATGTTCTCTCTGGAAGAGAGAGAGAGCTGCCAGATTCCTACCCAGGCATCTGGTGTGAGGCTGACTGAAGCTCTCTGACTTCAAATTCATACCCTGCCCTGCATGATCACCATCCCTGTGGGACACTGCAGGAAGCAGGAAACAGAAGCTATGAAGTCACTGTGATCTTGATTCTGGGTAGGGCTGACTACATAATTTGCAGAGTCTATGGAGAGTGAAAACAGGAGGCTCAGCTGGAGAAGTCAACCTCTCCTTCCCATAGGATGGCCATGTCAACGGTGAATGGGTATGCCCTAAGGAACTGCAACCTCTTTGCAGGGACACTTTCCCTACCTGGATGGGAGTGGGGGAGAGGTCTCCACCGAGTTACCTGCCAGAGGCATTGTGGCACTGCCAGCCTTGCCCCATCCAGAGATGCTGCAGGGCACATGCATGATGCTAATCCTCTCCATACTCACGGGCCCTCACTGGGGTAAAGGATAAGGGCAGTAAGTAGGCCTCTTCCTGCCAAAAAGACCTGTTGCTGCCTTGGGTGGAGGTCCCGGTGGTCATTGGGTGGAGAGGGGAGCTGGAGGCCAAGAACTCATCTAGGCAGGTGGGGAGGTGGTGGGAGAGGAGAAAACACATGAGCTGGAGGCTCCCAGCTCCTGGAACATGCTCCATTGTCCTACTACACTTCACTTATAAAATTCAAGTTCAGAGATAAAATTATTAAAAATTTCAGTATGGCAACAGCTGGCACCCTTTTGAGCACGGAATGCATGGCCGTGAAGTCAGCCCTCGTTCCGGGTCAAGTTCACCTGCCTATTCCCATTGCCTTTCTGTGCTCAGCCTCTTGATGTGGGATGTGGGATATTTCATTCCTACCTCTCAGGGATGTATGAGAGGGAATTACTATCTTACTATGTCATGAAGGAAGCTCAGTATAAATTTGTTTCCTTTCTTTTCCTGTTGTCGCACAGTTTAATAAGATTTTCTAGCTGATTTGGTCAGATTTTGTTCACTGAAAGGGCCTTTCTCCTTAGGTATAATTCAGGCTTACAAGCCTCTGAGCCCAACAAACCAGCTCATAATATATAATCAAAAAATACTATGTACTTAATATAGGCATTTTCCATTTCCTTCTTGGCATCTTTTCCTTTTTATTTGTTTTCATTTTAGCTTGTTTAATTCCTAATTTATTGCTGTATTTGTCTTGTTATCCTTGAGTTGTAAAGGAAGTTTAAGAAGACTAGTTGATGATATGCTATAATACAGTATATGAGTGTATTAAAATACAGTATGTAAATTTTGGAAGGGAAGAGGTCCTCTAAAATAAACAGCACTGAAAAATTATAAAAGAAATAACTGTTTATTTGACTCTAAATTATAGGAAATTTAACTCTGTAATCTATGCAGCAATATATGAGAAAAAAGCAGTCCAGACTGTTTACCAAAATTTTAACAGTGTTCACCTCTAGAAACAGGAATTGGAGTTTATTTTTCTTCTTTAACATTTCGTAGTTTTTAAATTTTGTACAGTTAATGTGTATTACCTTTATATTACATCATTCTTCATACATGAATATCATTCATAAGGCCAAGGATAAATACCATTTCCTACATACTACAATAAGTTCGTTTCCAATCTTACCTTTATATCCAACATAACCCTATGAGATAAATATTCTTATATCTTCATTTTTTTTTTTAGATGAAAATATGGAAGTTCTTCATACATGAATATCATTCATAAGGCCAAGGATAAATACCATTTCCTACATACTACAATAAGTTCGTTTCCAATCTTACCTTTATATCCAACACAACCCTATGAGATAAATATTCTTATATCTTCATTTTTTTTTTTAGATGAAAATATGGAAGTTAAATGAAACTAAAAAACTTGGCCAAGGTCACATATAGCTAGAAATGGCAAGTCTGGTATTTCAATTAGTTTTTCAGTTTTTCAGAGTCAGGGACCTTATGTATGACGTTCTCTTCCACACTTCTCTAGCACCCCTTTTTCAGTACACTCTGCTTTGCCATTTAGCTGTCTGGGTTCTTGTCTGTCCTTTTGGGGCTGGAGACAATGTGTATTTGGTGACTGTCCTTAGACTCACCACCAGAGCCTCACTGGCAGGGAAGGCTCAAATAGGAACCACATGTTGGTTGAATGAATGCTTAAAAATGAATAGAGGTGAGCTCTGCTAAGAAGACTGTTAACGTTTGTAGCCAATACCATCTCCACTTATTATTGCAGCCACGTCCTGGGAAGATGTAGATTTTCTGTCTGCAGTTCTGGCTGTGGGTGCCAGTTTCTCAAAGCAAAAGCAGTTTTATATTTTAAAAAGGGTTTTTACTGTCAAGACAGCATATATAAAATAGGAGGCCACGTGGCCAAAAGTCAAGGCTCTTCTCTTTTGTTTTGACCCAAATGTGCTCCAAAATGGATTAACAAGGGCTTTTAATCCTTTGGTTCCTGGGGCATTGTGACAGGTCATAATTTATGTGTTGCTGGACCAGGATGGAAGAGATTCTTTTTTAAAATAATAATTTAGGTGTTCACGTTGACGGCCTGACAAAGGAGTACTCCTTGCAAAGCCCATATAGATTTCAGGAGGTGTTTGTAGGGCAGGACAAAGGCTTTTTTTTTTTTTTGTGCAGGAGTAGGACTCCATTCCATTTTAACCATACTATTCTTTTTATGGGATTCTGACACTTACTGCTAGGACATCCTTACCTGATGGGCCGCAATCCTGGCATCCTTGGCCTAAAAATCGAACATACTGCAAAAGTAGTGATTCATCAAATATATATCAGAAACCACAATGTATTTTGTTTTTTAGCATATAAAGACTTTTTCTCCTCTCTCCCCTCGCCCCTCATCCTGAAAAAGCAGTCATGTCTATGGTCTTCCAGACCATCCCAGGGGAAGTCTGGTTGCTCCCAAAATGTGACTTTGAACTTAATGCAAAATTTTTCTCCTTTCAGCAAATTCTCCATATTTATTAAGCTGCTTCAGGGTTGGTTTCTGTCACTTGCAAGCCAAAGAACCTTGTGTATATGTCTATGACCACCCTTGCCACTTTGTTTTAACTACTCTACAGGTCACTTTCCATATTAAATTGGGAGTTTTGAAAAGTCAGAGACCCATTTCTTCATATCCCCTGCTCTTAACGATGTCTGGCACAGAGAGAATTTCGGTGGCTATTTGTTGCATAAACAGATAAGTGAATAGAAGGTGGTAGCCTGTCAGCTTAACGTATGCATCTGGGAGACCTTTCTTTTAGAACAGTATGCATAGTTGCCATTCATTTTAAGATGATATGAATACACTCTGATTTATCTTAGATGTGCCTCAAGTTAATAACCATATATATATTTAGTTATATGTATATCTTCAGGATTCTGAAAAACTGCTGCAGCAGTTAAAAGGAGAAATCATTTTTCAGATGCAAAGTAGATAGTAGATAAAACTTAATACACTGGGTTTTATATCTAAAAGGTTTAGTTCTAGAAAGGGAGTGAGAACAGAGCAATTGGTCTGGGGCTAGATGAAAGAGGAGTGACTTCAGGCCTACTTGAGAAGACTTTATTTCCAAGAACTGGCTCCAGGAGGACTCCTGAATCCTCAGCCTCTGGTTTGTGATACTGGTAACTCATTCAATTCCCAAGGGGGGGCTCCACACACAGAGAGCTCTTTCTGTGCACACAGTTCCCCTGGGAAAGGTGGAGGGTAGTCAAAAGCCATTTACCATGCCCAGGCACACTAGTGGGAGTCTGCCAAACGCAATAGCCTTGACATGTTTCCATTTCTGATTCTGCCCTTATAAAATGTGTTGCTAATTAAAATAACTGCCAGCTCAGATTCCTGCAGGGAAACCCATGCACGTGCTCAGAGGCTGTTGTTTTCCATGTATCTAGCTCTGACTAAATAAATAAAAACTACAAAACCAGCAGCAAGAACTCAACCATTGGGGCAGCTTGAGGGGGGCCTTTCTCCACATGTAAGTAATCAGGCAACGTGTTAACTTAACCCTCCCTGCACAGGAGAAGGAAAGGGTTAAGTAACAGATTATGCCACTTCCACACAGTGCTATAGGCATGTTTGATTTGGCAAGTGGAAAAAGAAGCACAAAAACACATGTCCTGACAAAGTCAAGTATTAAATTGAATTCAATACACTTACCAAATTGAATTTGGAGTGTGTGTCTTTCTTTTTCATCTGAACCACAGTTTGTACAATTGCTTAGAAATTCATATCTGGTCATGTTATTCCTTGCTACACCTCTTTCATTAGCTTGCCATTACATTTTGAATAAAGTTTAAGTTCCTTCACAGAGTTAGAAGACCTTTTGTGATCCAGACCTCACTTACCTCTCTACCTCCTGGTCCCATTGCTCACTCTTTAACCTCCCCAGACTACTTGCCATACGCTGAAAGTGCTGTATCCTCTCTTCCCCCTATGCCTTTGCATATACTGTTCCATCTTCTTTGTCTATCCTTACTCCCCTAGCCAACTCATAAGCAACCCTACCACTCATTTCCGGACTCCTCTCATTTAGGGACTCTTCCCTGACATCTTTCTTTCCTCCTCTTAGCCCCCTATCTAGAAAGATACCTTCTTTGGACTTTCTTGGCTCTTACTCTCACACTTACCAATTGCAACTGACATGAATGAATGAAGGATTGAACTGCTTCGTAGCTATGTTTAGAGCCCAAGCCTGAGAGTATCCAAGACCCTAATATTGCAGACTCCTGATTAACAAAAAAAAAAAAAAAAGGACTTGCAAAGCTGAATTGTATGGAGGACTAAGGACTACAGGTTCTAACCAGTCTTAAAAATGATGTATTGACTAGAAGTAGAAAATGATAAATTCACTCATTCATTAATTTATACTTTCAATAAATTTTTATTGAGGACTTACTTTGTAAGGACTTGCAAAGCTGAATTGTATGGAGGACTAAGGACTACAGGTACTAACCAGTCTTAAAAATGATGTATTGACTAGAAGTAGAAAACGATAAATTCACTCATTCATTAATTTATACTTTCAATAAATTTTTATTGAGGACTTACTTTGTGCTGGACCTCATAGAAGTGCTGGAGATTATGGACATGACTATGACCTAGGTGGTCCCCTACAGCTGGAAACTTACAGCTTAGCTGAGAGACATACATATATGCATACAATTATATAAGCAGGTATTTAATCACAAACTTGATTAGACCTGCAAAGTAAAAGCAAGACATTAAATGAGGGGCTTTAGTAGGGAGATCTATCCTAATCTGAGAGTCAGTGAAAACACCCTTGAAAAGCTAATATTGGAGGTGGAATATTAAGGACATCTTTGCTACAGGGCAGAATGTGAGCAAAGAGATATCAGGTAGGGACAACAGCATACGCAAAGCCTCAGAAGCAGGAAAGAGGTTGACCTGTTTAAGGAACAAGAGAAGAATCTTGGAGTTAGAGCAAAATAACAAAAGGCAGAGAAAAAAAGATGAGCCGGGAGAAGTGGTAGATGGGAGGCAGATCATACAGAGCCTTGTAAGACAAGGGAAGGTTCTTGAATTTTATCGTAAGTGTAATTGGAAGCCATTGAAAGGGGTTAAGCCTAATTTTAAATCCAATATGCACTGTTCAGAATTGGAAAGTGGCAACAGTGGAAGAGAGTAGACCAATTGAGAGGCTGTTGCAATATTTTGGGGATAGACAGGTGGCTTTTCCAGTGAAAGAAACAATGCAGAAGAGTAGATGGGTCAAGAGATATTGAAGAACTGGAGTCAATGGCCTTGGGATTGATTGGTTGTTGGGTTGAAGTAGAATGAGTTATCAACACTCAGCACAAATAGCTTCATTCATTTAACAAATGACTATCATCTGCCTAGTATGTGCCAGATAAGTAAGGATAATAGCTTACCCAAACCTTTGACTACCTTCTCTCAACCATTATAATACAAATCTGTTTCTAAGAGAGCATTAAATTTTTTTTACCTTATTTCTAATACCTAATTGACTGTAATATCAGCTTTTAAAAACTTTTCCATTAAACTATTGTTGGGTCAAATGTTTAGCTGCTCACAACCTGCAGCCCCATTCTCGTCTGTCACCGCTGAAGACAATTCTCTTTCCATGAGTGTGTCTTGCAGTTCTCCTTGTATGTCTCGTGATTTAGTTCTATTTTTGCCCACTTTGGATATTTTGAGAGTTTCTCTATCAGCCCTTGCTCCCTGACTTGCATGGGCAGGTAACACATGGAATTCTGCTTCAGTCTCTTACTAACTGCATGACTTTTGGCATGTTACCTAACCTCTCTAACCTCAGGGTTCTTCTCTCTAAATGGGTCCAATTTAATTCCTGTTAGTATCACTAATATCCTTTATGGGCAATCAGATATAATGTGTTTCCTAATGTGATATAATATGAAATAAAGAGACTCGCCTATGATGTATTCTTGCCAAAAACTTTTAACTAGAATATATCCTAAGTTTTTTTTAGATCCGATTTCCAGTTTATTGGAAACAAAAGGAATAGATATCATGAGGAAATGACACCATGAGGGAACCAACCCAGAAAAATGGACATTCTACATGACAACTGGCCTGGCCTTTTCAATGGTTCTGGGAAATGGGGATTGATCTAGATTAAAGAAGAGTTAAGAGATAAGAGACACAACAAGTAAATGCAATACACAGTCCTTGACTGGTGTTAAGTTTGAAGGTAAAACTGGGAAAATTTTGAATGCAAATGTAAAAATGTGAATATGAAAATTATACTATATGATGTTAGGGCATTACTGTTGATTTTGTTAGTTGTTAATTTTGTTAGATATTATTATTTGAAGGAAACTACTTATTTAAAAACTCATAAAACCTATTTAAGGGAAAAATATCCTGATATCTCTGTTTTAGTTTGGAAATTCTGTGTGTGTTCGTGTGAGTGTACGTGTGAACTAAAATGTAGTATAGTATTAATTGTTATTTCAATCTAGGTGGTATACATATAGATGTTTATTTTACTAGTGCCTTTACTTTTCTGTATTTAGTAATAAAATGTGAAATACGTGGATAAAATAATACCCATATTACAATGTTGTGAGAGTGAGAGATAAAATTACCAAAAAGACCTAGTTTGTATTAAATATCATTAAATAAGTAAATATTCTCTTTCACAACAATTTCCTTCCAGTCTATGCATCAAAACCTCACTCAAATCCAGAAACTCAATGCATTCAGCTTCCATGTATCAGCAAAACTTGACCAAAAATATCCAGAACCCCTTGGTGGTTAACATGGATATGAGTTTACTGGCATCCTGCTTGGTGGAATAAATTTTTAAAATTTCTGGCCCATTTTCTATTGTGGACAGAAATATTGCAATCTTTATGACACTTAAAGTCAAAACTCATGATATAGTCAGGTTCAGAAGTGCAGAAGTGGTCAAAAGTGGAAAGATCTTTGCT
>NW_007736832.1:20531-28822 GCF_000696425.1 Galeopterus variegatus
GGTGTTGCGCCCATACTGCGGGAACCGGTCTCCACATGGGATCCGAACCCTCGGCGGGAGCGCCGCTGCGCTCCCAGGTGGTGCACTCTTCAGTGCGCCACCGGGCCGGCCCAAAGATTTTAATTTTTTTTTTTCCTTTTTTTCTTTTTTTACTGACCGGTAACGGGATCGCAAACCTTGGTGTTGCGCCTGCACCGGGGACCGGCAACGGGATCGCAACCCTCGGTGTTGCGCCCATACTGCGGGAACCGGTCTCCACATGGGATCCGAACCCTCGGCGGGAGCGCCGCTGCGCTCCCAGGTGGTGCACTCTTCAGTGCGCCACCGGGCCGGCCCAAAGATTTTAATTTTTTTTTTTCCTTTTTTTCTTTTTTTACTGACCGGTAACGGGATCGCAACCCTTGGTGTTGCGCCTGCACCGGGGACCGGCAACGGGATCGCAACCCTCGGTGTTGCGCCCATACTGCGGGAACCGGTCTCCACATGGGATCCGAACCCTCGGCGGGAGCGCCGCCGCGCTCCCAGACGGTGCACTCTTCAGTGCGCCACCGGGCCGGCCCAAAGATTTTAATTTTTAATCATCACAGCAGTGTAGTGAAGTAAGAGTCTGTGTCCCTCGTCTGTGGGTGGGGAAAGCCAGAGATGTGTGTAACTTGCCTGAAGCCACACAGCTAGGAGATGGATGAAAAATAAGCACCTCCGATGTTAAGGGCAATTAAAACAAGCTTGATTGTGTTCCCCAGCCCACAAAAAAAATTGTCACAGATTGGAAATATAAACAGATTCATGAAGTGCCTGTATTTTGCAAACATCTGAGTACCTACTGTGTGTTCTACTGTAAGTACAAAGCCCTGAAAATTTGTGCAGGAAAACTTATTGAGATGAAGTGGGGAGAAGGGGAGGATAGATACTGAATAATTCATAGGTGGTTTTAGAAGAGCAAACATATTCTCTTATAAAATGTTCTTCTGAAGAGTGCATAAAAATTGCAGCTACTATGTTTGCCTTAATGCCAAAAGCCACAAGCCCGAAGAACCCCACAAAAACAAAGCTGTCTCCTGAAACCTTCCCAAAGAGAAACGCCTCCTGCATGTCATCCCTGTAACTAACCATAAGGTAGGTCTTCATGTGTGGATTAAGGCAAAGAATGAGACTATTGTGTAGATAATTTTCAGAAGTACTGGCAATTGTTTTTTGGTGCACGTTCTTTTGGTAGGGGAGACATACTTTTTGGGATGAGGAGCTAAAATCTCAACTTAATTTTTGCACATGTAAACTGTTTTGGTCTTCACCTAGCAGACCTATTGAGGTATGGCTTCAGGCCCCATGTTTGGTCTGTTTGATTTATGTGTCTCACGGACAAACTACTATTGTGTAGAAGCCCTGTGAAAACTTTAGAGCAGCCATTAAGGCTGAAACATTTCTCAGTTCATTTTCAAATTACTCACTCATCATTTCCAAAAGTCAGTGGCTGAAGAGCTCAAGTGATTTCAGTCAAATTTTCCCAACCGAAGCCCCACTCTCTATATGACAGAGTTACAAATGCTTTTAGCTCCATTTTGCACACATTCTAGAGAACTTCTTGGCAGGGTCTTTAAAGTGTGTTTTCATATTCTTTGCATTTCATCTTTGCAGCACAGTCTCATGGAAAAACATCACATTCCAAGAGGGACTGGGAAATTTCATTCACCACATTGGTTGCCAATAACATGTGGGAAGTTTATTGTCCCTCCAGCGAGCTCATCAAATCCAAACAAAATGTGTTCACTGCAATTTCAGCTGATTCATTGCCATAAGATGCAAGTTGATGTTATTTACTAGAGACCCAAAGACAAACTTAAGACTCTAAACTATGGCAGAATTAAGTATACAATATATCATTAGAATCTTAGCAGGAAACAAAGTAGCACACTCAAAAAGGTTTAGCCGAACATGATTTTATGAAGAGAGTATCCACACAGGCATGAGCAAGGATAAGGGGAATGAAAAAGGAATGGTTAGGCACCCAGGAATTGTCAACAGTGGAGTGATCTTACTTCCTCAGGAAGAAGGCCAAGGGATAGGACTTGGAGTCTGGAGCCCTAGAAAAAGGGTGGCTTAACAGGACCTATAGCTGTGGGAACGCGGCCCGCCTCAATGCAACAAGGCTGGGAGAAAAAAGGAGAATAAATAGCCCAATCTCTCTCTTCTCACACCTTATCACTTGCTGGTGCTGCCCATTGGCCAACCAAAAACCAGAGGGCAAGAGAAACTGGTAATACACTAGGTCAGCCTCCTGATAGACAAAGGGGTCCATGACAGACAAAGAAGGGCAGAGACTTGTCTTGGGGGAAGAGGGTGGTCCGATAAATGGAGAAGAATCAGGGAGTCTATATCAACTGATTTCAGATTTTATTCTAAGACACAGAGGGGTATAGCAGGATGAATACAGATTTTTGATGCCAGAAAGCTCTGGATTCACATTCCACCTACTAGTGGTAAGATGTTGAGATCTTCTTGGAAAAAACCTGTTGGACATATTCAGAATTCCAACTTACCCTCTCTGAATTTCAGTTTCCTCATCCAGTAAACTGGAAATAATAATAGCGAACTACCTACATGGGTTATAGGGAATATTAAACAAGTTACCTGAGGAAAAGAACCTGACAAAATGCATGACACTTGAAATGTGGTTGATATTTGTTGGTTTCCTCCATTAGCTCTTCCATTAGTTATCCCTTATAGGGTGAGATGCCTGCCAAGTGGAGGTGGGAGAACCTGTCTGAAGATATTTTTATTATGGGGTTCCTGTGGGGAATCCCCTGTTGATTCATATCTGGAGTTATGGGCAGAACTGTGTTGTCACGGAACCTTGTATTTTGGGTCCCCTGTCAGGACAGAACCACCATTTTGCTGGTGTCATATATCCCCCTTATAGGGTGAGATGCATGCCAAGTGGAGGTGGGAGAACCTGTCTGAAGATATTTTTATTATGGGGTTCCTGTGGGGAATCCCCTGTTGACTCATATCTGGAGTTATGGGCAGAACTGTGTTGTCACTGGAACCTTGTATTTTGGGTCCCCTGTCAGGACAGAACCACCATTTTGCTGGTGTCATATATCTGAAGAAAACCTATTGGGACAGCTTTAGGAAAACTCCAATTTTATTCCTCTGTGGGCAAATTGGTTTTTAGATAGCTGTTCCCATCATTGCTGTGCAAGTCTTTACCATTTCTTTAGCAGGTTTTATTCCTCCTTCATAAGCCGATGCCTCCAAAACTTCCTTCCTTCTAGTGTGCATGAGCTATTGACAAGTCTGCTTTTGTGAGAACTCAGCGAATTCAGTTCTCAATAGTTAGGCTCATTTCTTTTCTACATGAAGCTACCAGGGAGGTTTTCATTTGTTATAGTTTGGTAGTTTTGGAAAAGGTGGAAATGTTTGGTTACTTGTGAATTTTGATCAACTCCCTAAAAATAGTACTGGTGATTGAAAAATAAAAAGCCAAGGTAGTCATTCATTTGACTACTCATTGGTTCAAATTAAAATTTATGTGCTAGGCGTAATTGCTGGTTCTCACAACTATCCTGTAAGGTAGTGTCTTATTTTCAATTGAGGAAACTGAGGCTCAGATAGAGGGGGTGACATGTTTAGCTAGTAAGAGGCAGAGCTAGGCTAGACTATAGGTCTATCTGAATCAAAGCTCAGAGCTCTGTTTATCTTTGAGATAGTTAAGGAGAATCAATTGCAATATTTTCATCCAGCATGACCATTTAAAAATAAATATCACAAAGCTGTGAGTTTCCTCATGATGAGGAGTCTTATTCATCTCTTTCTTCCCACTGCTGGCCACTCCCCCTGCCATAATGTGGGTGACTGATTAATATTTGTTGAATGAAAAAGTGATTGACTGACTGAATCAATGATACAAAGATATTTTCGTCTACATGTCACATTTTTCTAATGCATATTTATATTTCATTTGACAGTGTTTGCAAATTGCATAATATTTTCCTTCAGCATAACTTGCAGCATGGAAATGCTTCCATATGCTAGATGTTTCCCTTCATTTGACTGAAGGGGAAAAACATCACATAGTGGCTAAGCATCCATATAAACATAAATTATAGCACGTACTCTTCACTAGTGGTGTATTTTGAAAGGGAAATTTTGCAAAAAATATTGAAATAGACATTCAATTTGGATTGATATGGGTTAGGAAAATGTTCTTATGCAGCTAAATATAGTTTTGTATTAATTCATTATGTTGTAGGAGGTAGAGGGTGGAAGACCATGGGTCCTGAGCAGCTGCCCAAATCCAAGTCTGGGCTCTACTATTTAATAGCTACGTGTCTTGGGCAACTCCATCTGTGTATTAGTTTAACTCCCCTATAAAATGGGAGACAGGAATACTACCTTGCTCATGAGATAGTTGAGATAATTAAATGAGTTAATACAGGAGAAGTGCTTAAAATGGTGCCTGGTAAATGGCAAGGCTCAATAAATGTTATTATCCACAAGCCCTATGGAATATAGTTGAGAAAAGCCAGATCTCTTTCATCTTTCTAAATCCCCATTATCACTACCTTATTTCAGAAGGTCATGAAGTCTTGCAGACCTACTTTACCCTCCAGCTCATCCCTCATGTGGCCACTGGAGTGAATCCTTGAAGACGCATATTAAACCAGGCCCTTTGAAGGGCCAGCCTCAGGAGGGCTCTGCCATTGTTCTCTGTCAACTTCTGTACTAAGCACAATCCTCTTAGCATGACATTCAAGGTCCTTCATGAACTCATTCCTTTTTCCTCCTCTGGCCACATCTCTCATCACTCCCACATGCATGCTATACTACAAGTACCAACAAATGCCCAAAGTAGAAAAAATTATAGTGGCTTGAATAAATGAATAAGAGGAGTAAACAGCTAATTTTGCTGATGGACTCAAGAAAGGCTTCAGAGAAGAAAGGATATTTAATTTGTGCCTTAAAGAATGAGTTGATATTGGTCAAGCAAGATTGGGTAGAAAGTGATCAGATGGATCACATAGATTGAGGGAAGGATTTGTGCCCTGGCACAGAAAAACAAGGTGTATTCATGGCACGAAAACTTGTCTAATCCTGGGAGGGATGACCTAGAGGATGCTTAAATGTTGGAATAAGTGAAAGGGAAGCATCAATGAGGATCCTTAAATTAGGCATGAAAGCCTGGATGAATAGTGAGGTTGTTAATGCAGATGAGGGATATACAGGGGAAGGGGCGTGTGTGTGTGTGTGTGTGTGTGTGTGTGTGTTCTCTGAATGGGAAATAATTGGTGTCTCTTTTGTATCCATGGGTACGAAATCCACCTGGGATTATTCAGTGCGAAGTTCCTGATCTTTTCCCCAGTCCCATCCCCTGGATCTGCTTCCATCAAACTTCCTCTTCTCAGCAAAAAGTTTAGAGTCTTCCACGATTCCTCTTTCTCATATCCCATAACTGATCCTTCAGCAAATTCTGCTGGCTTTTTCTTCGGAATATATCCTGCATCTGATCATTTCTCACCATCTTTATGGCTACCACTCTCATCAAAGCCACCATCCTCTTTTATGGGTTTATTGAAATAGCCTTCTAAGCTGCCTCTCTGCTTTCCACCTTCAGCCTATTCTCAACACAGCAGCCTGAGTGGTCCTCTTAAAGAGAAGTCAGATCATGACTCCTCTGTCCAAATCCTCCCAAAGATAGCCCATTTTGCTCAGAGTAAAATCCTGAAGTATGCATGAGCCACCTTTCCCCAACCCCCGCAGCCCAGTCCAATTGCCACTAGGGCTTCCTCTCCTCCTACTCCAGCTTCTCTGACGCCACTCTGCCATACTGGATTCCTTGGTGTCCTTCGGATATGCCTGGTATAGGCCTGCCTGGAAGCCTTTGCAGTGACTGTTCCTCTGCCTAGAATGGCTTTTCCTCAGATGCCCACCTAATCAGCCCCCTCACCCCTCCTTCAGGTCTTCCTTTGATGTCACCTCCTCAGTCAGGCCTCCTATGGCCACTTTATCTAAGAGGCGGATTCCTCTTACCTCTGATCTCCCAATCTCCTCTTCCCTGCTTTTTTTCTTCAGCATGCATCATTACCTGTCATACCCTATATTTTACCTTCAAATTTTATCTATTGTCTGTCTTCCCCCCACTCTCTTGCATCTCTAATATATATTCCGCGAGGGCGCTGATTACTAAATTGTTCCTACGGTATTCCCTGTACCTAGAACAGTGCCTGACCACAAGGTACTTAATAGATATTTGCTGAGTGTAAGAATGAAGCCAGGTGAGGACTATAGATAGCAATGTATTGCCACTGATTACTAAATTGTTCCTACGGTATTCCCTGTACCTAGAACAGTGCCTGACCACAAGGTACTTGATAGATATTTGCTGAGTGTAAGAATGAAGCCAGGTGAGGACTATAGATAGCAATGTATTGCCATAAGGATCTGGAATTCAGGGTGGCATATCTGGGTTAAAGATAGATTTGGGAATCCTTGGCAGTGAGATTATAAATGTGTGGGGATAGCTAAGAGAGAAAAAAAAACCCCATAAAATTTGGCAGGCTAAGCAGTAGAATTGAGAGCAATGGCTTTGGGATTACAGACTTGATTTAAAATCTTTGCCCCACCATTTACTAGCTGAATGACCCTGGGAAAGTGATTGGATCATTTTCAGCCTCCATGTTCTCAAGGGCAATTGGAAAAAAATATTTTTCCACTTCAGAGGGCTGTTAAGAGAATGAAGCAATAAAACATATATAAATCAGTGAAGAGAAGGTAATAAAGAACACTGATCATTGTTGTCATTGAGACGAGCACCATTATAATTGTTAAAATCCAGCAAAAAAACCTGAACAAAAAATTCAGGACTGTAATGGAAGGTAAGTGAGGAGAGGTTTTCAAGAAAGAGGGGCAGTAAACTCTATAGATGTCGCTCTGTGGCCAAGGCAGAATATGCTAAGGGACGCAGAAGGCCCCGGGGTCGAGTGATTTGAGAGAACAATTTCACTTGAACTAAAAAGTCATAATCCCATATTTTAACATCAGCTAATGTTTAGTGGACAACAACAATAATTTCCTAGAAAAAAAAATCAAATAAAAACAAAACAAAACAACATTGGACTCTCAATTGTGTCCAGCTGACAAATGCAGGAACATGGTGACCCAAAAACTTGCTTCTCTCTGGTGTTCTGGAGATTTACTTGTTCGCTAGTCAGAACTGGTTTGCCGGTTTTACTAGGCTGAGCTATTGTGCAACACTGTTCAGCTGGCTCTGTGGGTGTTTGTTTATAGATGGCTGCCATCTTGATTTATTGTCTGTCAAACTATAATTATTAAGGATGGAGCTAATTGTCATTTCAACCACCTGGTAATTACCCACTGCACTTTCATGTGGTGATAAATCTGTCCTTTAGATCAAAATTGGGAAGTTTGTAAGATATTTCACTTACACATTCATATTCCTCTCCATTCATGTCTTGTTCAGAACAAAAGATTAGTAGAAATTACTGATATGTTTAAGTGTATTTTGTGGGCCACCAAGTAAAAGAATTGCTGATTATCGTAAATATTTTTGAGTAGTAGAGCTGGTATAACAAGAATCCAGTGATGTGAGTTATAACAATTGAAATTAAAATTACGAGTCATGCTCTTTCAAAGATTGGTCTAATAAAAAGATTTAACAATGCTCCTAGTATATTCCATGGATCAGCACCTGGAATGATGGTTTATCACCCTTAATATTTGTTTGCCCCATTGTTTATTGAAGTCACTTTATTCTTCTGCCCTTCTAAACTTCTAGGACAGAATTCAGCAGAGACATATGGTTACCCTTGTCTTATAAGGCCTCTATTACTTTGACCTAGGGCTATGAATGGGATTCTCTGCTTAGTTTACTAGGGAGACGCCAGACAGAACCAATGGGAATAAAGAAAAGGGGAAATACAGATGCCATAGGAGCTACATTCCTCCTCCCATTTTTGGTGTTAGGTCCCTTCTTTGTATACTTTTCCTTTTTCAGCTTTTCTGAATGTCTACAATTCCAGGATGGCAGACATAATTTATAAATTAGTCAGCAAAGAATCAGGTGGAAGCTTCCCCACCAAAGCACAACCTTGGGATGCTCCTGTGATCTCACCATTATTTTCCTCTATGAAAACGCATCAGGTAAGCATCGTGCATCCAACGTCATCGAGCTTTTATACTAGGAGAATAGAAGGAAGAAGCCCACGTCCCTGACTCCTCAATATTTTCATGCAGTCACCTTCTTTTTTTTTTTTTTTTTTTTTTTTTTTTTTTTT
>NW_007736832.1:29802-45781 GCF_000696425.1 Galeopterus variegatus
TTTTTTTTTTTTTTTTTTTTGTCTTTTGACTTTTTCCGTGTCCGGCAACGGATCGCAACCCTCAGTGTTGCCCCCGTACCGGACCGGGGACCGGCAATGGGATTGCAACCCTCGGCGCTGCTCCCGTGCCTCGCTCAGCCAGTGAGCGGGAACCGGTCCGCATGTGGGATCCGAACCCTCGGGCAGGAGCGCTGCCGTGCTTCCCAAGTGGCGCACTATCCAGTGCGCCACCGGGCCAGCCCCATGCAGTCACCTTCTAATTGACGGCAGTCATATCAGAGTCCTTGGTGGCCACGGAGTTTCAGCTTCGCCCTTGCTCTGCAGTGAGACTCAGTTTGCGCTGATTTCTACTAACATTCCTTCCCAGCCAGAGGCATCCATCCATCGAGCCCGGAGAAAATCTGTGAGCACCTTCTGCTTCCCTGCACTTTCTAGGATTGTGAATCAGTTAGTTAAGGAAGAAAAGCTCAGGGGTTAGAGTTGGGTGGCTAGGACCACCCTGCAGTTTGTCACCAGGCTCAAGCACTTCCTAATTCCCCTGAAGAGATGCTGACTTGCAATATTCAGCTTCTCAGGCAATTTTCTACAGTCGAGTGGCCTGACATGGCTTCCTCTGCTCTCCCTTCCTCACTTCTACTCCATTAGCCCATGGCAAAGATCTCTTCTTGCCTATAAGATATCCTTTCTCAAATACCTGTCCCCTTCAGTCTAGTGTGCATGTTGCTGCCTGAGAGAGTTCTCAAATGCTTTTGGTGCTGTTTCATAGAGTCCAAAGTGTTTACCATGACGTTCAGGGACCTTTGTTATCTGGACTCTACCCATTCCTCCAATCTAATGTTCCTGTACTTCTCCCTGTTGCATGACATTTCTATGCTTTTACACGGAATGTTGCAACTGGCTCTAGTGTTCTTTCCTTCTCCACTTCATCTGGAGCATTCTGGCTATTCTTCAAAACTCACAAGTTAGCAGGAACCACCTCAGTGGAGTCTTCCAAGATCACTCCTGCTCTCCTGACAATTAATTCTTTCCCTTTCTGTATTGTTTCTGTTACTTATAATTCTTCCTATTATTACCATATCACATCATATTAAATTCTGTTTTCTTTTCTGTCTTTCTCCCTTCTCTCAAGAGCAGAATCTAAGATGACAATACTTTTGTCCTCAGACAGTAGGGGCTAAATAAGTTGAATAAATGTGTGCTCCATTCTTTGTACATCTCCCACTCCCTAGTGCACTGCTCAGTATGTATACTAGATAAGTAGTTGCTGATGGATCCTTACTAAACATAGCTAAAATCTTGGCTAATCTTGATACCAACATGAGAGCAGATAAGCATCTTTATGGATAAATAAGAACTGGCTTCATGGAAAATAAGTCCACCCTTTATCCAAGACATCCATGACAGCTGCTGATTGAAATAAAAGACAGTTAATCATATCCAAATGGAAAGAAAGGAAGGCTTTGGTTTTGATTAAAACATTATTTACTAAATATTAAGGAAATCGAATATGCATTTTAATGCTCAATGTATATTTTTCTTTTATGTGAGGGATTTCCGTGTAACTCAAGGATGTGATTGATTTTCTTCATCCTTTTTTCCTTCCTCCTTCCATCCCCCTTCCTTCCTTCCTTCTTTCCTTCCTTCCTTCCTAGTGTAAACAGGGGGCTGCTAATTTCTGTAGAGAAAAAGTAGAAAGTCTGCCCTCATGTCAATAAAATCCTTCTGATGAAAGATCAGGCCATCTCATCCTCAACCCAATATTATAACTGAGGTGGACATTTCTGTGAAACTCTTCTCTTAGTGTCAACTTGAGGATCATTGGCTTTATTGACCCAGCATGGAGACTAGGTCCACGGAGGGGAATTTTCTTTCTTGGTTGACACTATACAGGAACATATTTTCTGAAATCAAGAAAAGCCCCTTATGAAACTTGAACTGTTCTAATTTTGTTCTACTCTATTCTGATATCATCAGAAACTTTTCAAGGCAAAGTAGACAGCTAAGTTTTAGAGTGGTTTAAAAACTGTACTAAAGAGTAGATGGCTCCCTGAGGCTCTGCCATTCTTTAGGAACCATTAATTACTGTCATGATGATTTATATGTATACATTCATTATCTTCATATCAGAAAAGTACTGCTCAGTGTTTCCTTCAAAGTCTCGTGAGAGAAGCTGCAGTCCTTTTACTTCCTACAGGAAACAGTTGAATGAGGACAGTTTAAATGATGGGTGAGGGTACAGTGCTGTGCTGGTCAGATTTAGGTTCTCCCTTGGTCTTTCTGATATTGTATCCTGTTCTTGAGCACAGATCCTCTTCTTTATCCTGCTTATCATTATGTCAACACAGAAATTAAAAGGGGGGAAGAAATGAACAGAATAGTATGTTTAAACTTCCCAGTAAAAAATGAACTTATATTACATTTTCTTTCCTCTAAATGATAGTCCTAAAAGCTTGCGGAAGCAGCAGAAGAAATGAACAGAATAGTATGTTTAAACTTTCCAGTAAAATATGAACTTATATTACATTTTCTTTCCTCTAAATGATAGTCCTAAAAGCTTGCGGAAGCAGCATTACCACACCTGGTAGGGACACCCTAATTTTCATCCTGTCCAAGTGGTTGTGGGAAGAATGCTGATCCGAGAGTCAATGGACCCTGGGGTTGAGATTTTTGTCTGACACTGACTGGCTATATCACTTCGGACAACTTACTTCTCTCTAGCCTCAATTTCCCTCGATAGGATGAGGTGATCACTAAGGCTTCTCCCAAATCTGAATTCTCCAAGAAGCTGAAAGCTGCAGGGGAATGGATGAATCAGTTGGCAAACCTCTGAGTCCCATGCACACACTCTCGGCCAAGTGTCTGCCAAGAAGTCTCTCCTTATCACCCCTATGGAAACCTACTCTCAGGGCCATACAATTGTTCAAATCCATCAAGTTAGTAATTCCACACCTTGAAGTTTGTTGTAAAGAAATGAACTTCTTAGGAAGAAGGAAAAAGCTACATTTTTTTTTAAAAAAGTTGCTTATTGTGTAATTCACAATTTGGTGTAAGCCCAATGGCCAACAGTAGGAGAATGGATCAGGGCTGTTGGTGGGCTGTTTCAAAGTCATGAGAACTACAAGGGGAAATGCTTTTGATAACACAGGAAAGCAAAATATATATTCCCTGTGGATTGCAAATGTGTATGTGAGCAAGAGACATGTAAGAGGAGTGAATGTTTGTGGTGTACCCTCCGTGGGTCGGGCACTGTGCTAGGCATTTGATGACTTTAATCATCCTACTTATTCTTCAGTACAGCCATAGGCACTATCATTACCAATTTACAATTAGGAATTTAAGGCTCAGAGAATTTTAGTCACTTGCCAGATTATCACTGCTGTCAATGGGCTAGTGCTCAAGATTCAAGCCCAGGTACAGTTGATCTTTGATGTTCGTAGAAGTTATGGTCTATAAAATCTCTGAGTCTCTTTGAACACTGAATTAGCAAATACTGAACAATTGCTCTTAGGGGAAATACAAGGTTAGTTTCCTGTGAGCCTCTGGTCATAATATTTTCTTCAACCAATCAATATATAACCTGGTTTTATGTGTGCTTCTGTTTAAGGACACCTTATTTAGCATGTATTGCTGACCCATTAAACTCATGGTCAATAGTGCTATAACTCATGCCCAAGTGAAGGTTATCTAACACACATTTTCTTTATAAGACATATCACAGCCTTCTTGTTCTTAGGAACACTTGACAACACTTGGGGGCCATTTCAAGCAGTGAAATCACCAACAAAAAGCACAGAAATGTAAAAAGCATGACACCTAATAGACTGCAANAAGAAATGAACAGAATAGTATGTTTAAACTTCCCAGTAAAAAATGAACTTATATTACATTTTCTTTCCTCTAAATGATAGTCCTAAAAGCTTGCGGAAGCAGCATTACCACACCTGGTAGGGACACCCTAATTTTCATCCTGTCCAAGTGGTTGTGGGAAGAATGCTGATCCGAGAGTCAATGGACCCTGGGGTTGAGATTTTTGTCTGACACTGACTGGCTATATCACTTCGGACAACTTACTTCTCTCTAGCCTCAATTTCCCTCGATAGGATGAGGTGATCACTAAGGCTTCTCCCAAATCTGAATTCTCCAAGAAGCTGAAAGCTGCAGGGGAATGGATGAATCAGTTGGCAAACCTCTGAGTCCCATGCACACACTCTCGGCCAAGTGTCTGCCAAGAAGTCTCTCCTTATCACCCCTATGGAAACCTACTCTCAGGGCCATACAATTGTTCAAATCCATCAAGTTAGTAATTCCACACCTTGAAGTTTGTTGTAAAGAAATGAACTTCTTAGGAAGAAGGAAAAAGCTACATTTTTTTTTAAAAAAGTTGCTTATTGTGTAATTCACAATTTGGTGTAAGCCCAATGGCCAACAGTAGGAGAATGGATCAGGGCTGTTGGTGGGCTGTTTCAAAGTCATGAGAACTACAAGGGGAAATGCTTTTGATAACACAGGAAAGCAAAATATATATTCCCTGTGGATTGCAAATGTGTATGTGAGCAAGAGACATGTAAGAGGAGTGAATGTTTGTGGTGTACCCTCCGTGGGTCGGGCACTGTGCTAGGCATTTGATGACTTTAATCATCCTACTTATTCTTCAGTACAGCCATAGGCACTATCATTACCAATTTACAATTAGGAATTTAAGGCTCAGAGAATTTTAGTCACTTGCCAGATTATCACTGCTGTCAATGGGCTAGTGCTCAAGATTCAAGCCCAGGTACAGTTGATCTTTGATGTTCGTAGAAGTTATGGTCTATAAAATCTCTGAGTCTCTTTGAACACTGAATTAGCAAATACTGAACAATTGCTCTTAGGGGAAATACAAGGTTAGTTTCCTGTGAGCCTCTGGTCATAATATTTTCTTCAACCAATCAATATATAACCTGGTTTTATGTGTGCTTCTGTTTAAGGACACCTTATTTAGCATGTATTGTTGA
This sequence comes from Galeopterus variegatus, assembly GCF_000696425.1. Lineage (NCBI taxonomy): Eukaryota > Metazoa > Chordata > Mammalia > Dermoptera > Cynocephalidae > Galeopterus > Galeopterus variegatus. Next base: position 34,797 of record NW_007736832.1, read on the forward strand.
CCCATTAAACTCATGGTCAATAGTGCTATAACTCATGCCCAAGTGAAGGTTATCTAACACACATTTTCTTTATAAGACATATCACAGCCTTCTTGCTCTTAGGAACACTTGACAACACTTGGGGGCCATTTCAAACAGTGAAATCACCAACAAAAAGCACAGAAATGTAAAAAGCATGACACCTAATAGACTGCAAATAGGTTATTGTTTACAGTGCAAAAGCTGAAGCAAGAAGTCAGAGAGTTGCCTCGTTCAACCTCAGCTGGGAACAGGTAGTTTGGGCAGCTTACGTTTTTTACCAATCTGCATGTTTGTGAATGACTGTGACGTTGCTGTCAGTACTAATCTTGGGGTTATGAATAAACATTAGTAAGCAGGCAAATTCGCAAACACAGAACCCATGAATAGTGGGAACCGACTGTACATTCATTCATTGGCAAATGTTTATTGTGGGGTTATTATGTGCCAGACACCGTTCTAGGCCCTGGGGATTCAGCAGTGGATACAACAAAGCCCCTGTGCTTGGGGACCTGAAATTCCTGGGAAAGGGTGAATGCAGGTCATGGTCACATGGTGATGACCTATGGACACACATCCATGGAGTGGATTAGGGAAGGGTAGGTGGAAAGGCTGCTATTCATACAGGGTAGGCAGGGGGAAGCCAGGAGGTAACATCTGAACAGACACTCAAAGGAATCAAGTCATAGGGACTTGCGTGGGAAGAATGATTTGGGGAGTGGGAATATGAAGTGTAGATGCTGAGCAAAAGCCTGTGTAGCTGGAGCTGGGGTGGCAGCAGTGGGAGAGGAGATCAGAAAAAGAGTGGACTGGCATGGATGCAGGACTCTTACTTCAAAACTGGGCTCCTAAAAGGAACATAGTATGACGATGTAGTGTCGGCACTGGGACGCTGTCTAAATCGTCATGAAATTGCAAGAGCAAAAGTCATGTGTTTGCTCTCAGGAAAGCTCAGGTAAGATCCTAAGAGAGAATCTTTGCAGAGGGATGGAGGCTTCGCCAAGGCCTCCAGGACTCTGCTTCAATAGCTGGAGCTGGGGTGGCAGCAGTGGGAGAGGAGATCAGAAAAAGAGTGGACTGGCATGTATGCAGGACTCTTACTTCAAAACTGGGCTCCTAAAAGGAACATAGTATGACGATGTAGTGTCGGCACTGGGACACTGTCTAAATCGTCATGAAGTTGCAAGAGCAAAAGTCATGTGTTTGCTCTCAGGAAAGCTCAGGTAAGATCCTAAGAGAGAATCTTTGCAGAGGGATGGAGGCTTCGCCAAGGCCTCCAGGACTCTGCTTCATCTGAGGTTTAAGGCTGAGGCACCTTAGGATGCCTGGTTTAGGGAAGTGCCTTAAAATTACCCTGTACATGGGTAGATTCTTTAAGAGATAACAAGGCCCAGGGCTGCAATATTGAGGACAATTTCATCAGCATTTACAGTGCATCCAAGAAGTTGGTCACAACAAACAAACCATCTCCAGGACAGCAGGAGGAGTGGAGACGGGAAGCAAGTCCACACGATGAGAATTAGCTTGTGGAAAAACGCTGCTCATCCAATGCCGAGTTCTGTTCACTGCGCTTGTTAGGATATCAATGCCATGGCCCATGTTGGAGCCAGCTGCAAAACTCATCTGGAGTTAGAGATCCTAAGAGTAGACCCTCACCACTGGTTGATAGGGAAACTGAGGCCCAGAGAGTGAAAGTGATGTGCTTCTAATCAAAAGCCAGGGAGTGGCTTAGCAAAGGCCAGAATTTAGCCCTGTCACCAAACTGTCATTGTAGGTAGTTATTACTAGAATTTAGGAGGAGAAGAAATTTGACAGAATTTCTCAGTTTGCACAAAAACCATTGATTGTACCAGCTGCTGTATTTGCGCCTGTGTCAGCAGCAGTAGGCTCTACAATTCAGTTCAGTAACCTTTTTCTTTTATTCTCTTTGCAACCTGGTCATTCAACATCTGGATCTCAGAGTGTCCTGCGGAATTTGCGTGGCCATAATGTGAATCACTCCCAAGAGAAACATTCTCAGTTAGCAAAGGTGGTCACTCCAGATGGAATAGTCAAGGGGAATTAAAATCTTATCCCATATTCTTTAGAACTAACTGGCTTTTTAAATTTGTTTGTTTGTTTTTTCATAGCTTTTTGTATAGAGGCCTGAAGTTTGTAGGGCTCTCTGGCTTCAGGTTTCTGCCACCCTCTGTGAGGCACTGAATCCCAAAAGAGGCTGAAAGTGGCTGGTCAGGGACAGTGGTGTGCTGGTAAACCAGCTTTCTGTGGGATGTGGAAGGAAAGCCTTGATTTGTTGTGTCTGCCAATATCTATGGTGTAAATACTCACACCATGGCAGATTTCAAGCTACCAATGACTTACAGCGGTATCACAGAATTCTTGAAGCTTCAGGTTTCTGCCACCCTCTGTGAGTCACTGAATCCCAAGAGGCTGAAAGTGGCTGGTCAGGGACAGTGGTGTGCTGGTAAACCATCTTTCTGTGGGATGTGGAAGGAAAGCCTTGATTTGTTGTGTCTGCCAATATCTATGGTGTAAGTACTCACACCATGGCAGATTTCAAGCTACCAATGACTTACAGCGGTATCACAGAATTCTTGAAAATGCAACACTCTGCTCTCATGAGCTCACCCCAGCTGTCTGCAGCACACCTCTTCTGTACCTCTCTGAAGAGGGGATTGGGGGTGAGGCTGGGGGAGGGGAGGTGTGGTTGATCCTTCTTAGTTCTCTAAGATCAGACAACCTGGGAGCACGTGTCTGGTTTCAAATCCTAGATTGTAAGAACATCGACAAATTGAAAATTGTTCAATGTGAGCAAAAACCACTTTCATCTGAAAAACCCATTGGGAGAACTATTGCTGGGATGAGAATCCAGGAAAAGAAAGACACAGGGTATCCTGGTCATTACTTCCAAATCTCAGTGGGGTTGTGAGTTACTTCTCCTGAGCAGTAGAATCTGAATGAATGGGATGGGGAGGTATCTAGAACAGGGAGGCTGATTTCAGCTTATCCTAAGAATTTTCTGATAAAGCTGCCCAAAGAAAGGCAGGGCTGCTGGGCACCATGGGGAAGCTTCATCACCAGAGGTATAAAGATGTGGGGCTCCCACTAGGTGGGGCTGTGGCAGTGGGGACTCCAGATGTCCCTTCTAGCCACTGGGAGCCGATCCTGCAATGGACTCTTCCTCCTCTTTCTCTTATTTAACCAGCCAGATCTCACTTCTACTTCCCTTCCCTTTTTCTCCTCCTCTCTCCGCAGCTCGTTTTCTTAGTTGCCTTTGGCTTATTTAGTTGTTCGAGCTATCTCCTTGGACACTGACCTCTACAGCAAGGTGCAGACAGAAGACCAAGCCCTTAGCTTCCTGCTGACCACTTACACCGGAGGGGTCGAAAGCACAAGCCCTCACATTCCCATATTTCTTTGCTTTCTCTTCTCTCTTCCAACATTCTCAGCTCCACATTTGTGATTGAACAAGGGCAAATAAACAAATTGAAACTGAAACTGAGCGTTGGCCATAAAGTGAGGACATCTGGGAGGCTTGTAAGGAAATTTACATGCTTGCCGGGTTTCGGGTTACATATTTTGTGTTGCCTGGTAACAAGTCCACAGTTCCCTTTCATGCTTTATTCTCTCCTATCCCCTGTTTATAGTGTAATTACCACTGTGACATCATAATCCCCCATTGAACAGCTGTCAGGGGGGCCCAACTGCTGAGTAAACAGGGCTTTACAATCTTCCCTTCCACAGGCTGGTTTACTAAATAGATCAATATTTGGTTTGTAGGCACAGAGATTAGGAGGTGGAAGTGTCTTTTGAAAAAGCCTTCTCTCTTCCCAGGGCCCCGGTGCACCTGAGAATGCTGGAAAGAAAAGCCAGGTTCACGGAAGGAAAAAAAGAAAAAAAGAATCGCCCAAGCTGCTTTCACCTGCCTGTGATTTCTCAAGGAGCAGCTTGTGTTTGAGAAGTGAAACCTATTTGAGAATTAGTAACGTCTTAGGCTCTTTAGTCTAATGCTTAAAGAATTCTACTTTCTTCTCTGTCTCTGTCTCCCTCTTAAGTCTCCTTTCTCTGTCCCCAGTTCCATTTTATTTAATCTTTCTAAATGGATATTATAGCCTCCAGGACTAAGAGAATGACACATGGATAAAGAGGAACTAAGCTTCTGAAGCTCTCCCTCCACCTCCCACCAACTTCCTCACCCCACGTCAGGATTAGAAGCTCCATAAAGAAAGCAGCCTCCAAGGAGTTTTCTTTGTCAAATTAGAGATTCCTTGGTGTTAGTATGGAAATGGAGGATTTAGATCTTGCCTCTCCTGGGTCAGGAAAGTATAACTGAAACATATAGGAGCAGAGAACTTGGAGCATCAGGAGATGGGAGTTCTCACCCTGGTGGTGCCTGTAACTTGCTCTGTGACCTGGGGCAAGTCCCTTGTGGGTACAACTCAGGAACAGGCTACAAGGATCTCCAGACTTCTCCCAGGGACGAAAAGTGAAGCATCACACTTAGCCAGGCTCAAAAGCTGGTCCTGACACTCATCAATTGCAAAGCCCCCAAAGTCACAGCCAGCTGCTTGGAGCTGCGTTTGCTTTACTGTGAAACAGGAAAGTTCACACATCACAGTGCGGATTAAATGAGATAATGGATGTGATACACCCCTTGGGGCGGGATGCTTGTGGATGTCATTAAAGCTAACACTGTGTAATTTTTATAAAAACCAAAATTATGGTAAAGAAAGGCTTGGAGGTAAAAATTAGAAGAAAAAAAAAAGAGAGAAGAAAAATAATAGTAACAGTCAACACCATTCACATTTGCGAATTCACATTTGTGGTCATTCCCAGGCCTCGAAACGCCTTTCACGTATATGGTCTCAGGTAATCTTCATAAGCACCACGCAGAAGGGAAAAGCATTGGATTTACTGATCTCTTACAGTGGGCCATTTGCTGTTCTGGTTTTTCATACACACCATCTCAGTGGATCATTTTCCTTATTTCACAGATATTTGAGATTTGGTGAAGTGACCTGTCCAAGGGCACTCAGCTGGTGAGTGTTGGGCCCCACTCAGGTCTATGTGGTTCTAAAGCTCCTGTGTTTTCTCCCTGCAATACAGAAATGGCCAGATCAACATGCTAAAGGAGGCAGCAAAATGACAAGGTGATACAGGTCAATGACCTAGGCGAAGGAAGGGCGTATTTACACAACACCCAATGCTTCTCCACATTGTCACGCAACACCGTAGCACTTTGCTGATTCAGTTATTTCGCAGAATAATTACAGTCTCTCTGAAAAGTAAAGCACCACAAATGGTTGCTGTCTCTAGGACTTCACGAGACTTCCTTTGGGCAGGTGGTTGCAAAAGTGTCCCCTGAAGACCTCAGGTATCCAGAGGGGTTTGTAGTTCTCTGGCTGATGGTGGGGGAGAGGTTAGCTTCAGAAACCCAGTTCCCTGATTTTTCTGTGAAAGGAATAACACAAGCATCTGATAAAATTCTAATACTCTCTCTGGCTGGTGTCTTTCTCTTCGAAAGACTGTGTGGTTTCAATTCAGTTTCATGTAGACCTGTGTGTGGATCTATACAGTGATAACATTCCTTCGTGCTAAGTCTGTCCAAGATAACTAACCTGTTTCCAAGATCTAATTTTGTACGTGGGAATCTTGCCTTGCCCTGATTTCCAGACCCATAGGCAGGCTTGGCAGGCTGAAGCTGAAGCTGGAGGAGGCCCCATGCCTGCCCTGGTGCCCTGAGCTGAGCAAGGCATCCGCCGCCTCCATAGACAAGCAGAAGTGCCTGTCCTGCCGCAGGAGGCACTGTCTTCTGCTGGCAGAGCTCAGTGTCCCTGAAGGAAAAGCTGTTTATGATTTAAGGCCCCTTGAATATCTCAAAACCCATGCTTATTTGTCAATAAATTAAATAAAATGTACTAAAAGTGCCTTATCATATTAGCCTTTGTGAATTATGTATTGAAAAAAAAAAACAAAAAAAAAAACTATAGCCCTCAGTGGACTTCCCAGAAACCAGTAGTTCTCAGACTGCAAAGTGCATCTGAATCACCTGGAGAACCTGTTAAAGCACAGGTTACTGAATTGTGTCCCCAGAGTCTGATTCAGTAGCCCCAGTGTGGGGACTGACAATGTGCATTTCTAACCAGTTCCCAGGTGATGCTGATGCTGATGCTGGTCGGGTGACTACACTTGGAAAAACACTCGTCTAAGCCATCCACCACAGCTGCTGGAGCTCGTGGAGCCACTGGAGGCTGTTTTTTTGGAACTTTCTCTGCACATTACTTTTCACAGGTGGGCACTGCTGGATCCCTTCCTCCATCAAAGAGTGCTGGGAGTGCATGTCTCCTCATAATCAAGAATGCAAGTCAGGTTGTTTTATCTGACATCACTTTTCACATTCTCTTGATGCCAAGTACCAAGTGTAGTGGGTCTGAACCCTGGCTATGCCTTAGAATCATCTGGGGAACTTGCCAAAAATGCCAGTGATCAATTACAGATCTGTAATTAAGGCCTCCAGCCTCCAGATTTCCTAAGGAGAATGTTTCGGCACCTACAGCTCCATTCTGATTTTGTGCCTTTCTAGTCTGTGTCTCATCTGGGAGGCAAACAGAATAGACTTTGTGGTTCCCATTTTATGAGGAAGATGTTCTGAGAGAAGATAATTGATTGATTGACTCAGTTAATCATTCATTTATTGATTGATTCATTCAGTCAACAAGTACTTTTGCAGTATCTTCCATGTGCCTGACACACAGGATACAATAGCAGACATTGCTCTTGCTTTCATGGAGCTTTCAACCTGGTGAGTGTGATAAACTGACCAACTGCCCAAATAAATGTAAAACACATTCTTACAGGGGAGAGAAATACAACTGCTTCTGGAAATACAACTGCTATATAATAGGGGAGGGGTTGATGGAGTCCTGGAGGCCAAGGATGGCTAACTTGGGAAAGGTCAGTTGACCGGAGAGTGGTAGGATTAGACATTAACAGGTCAAAGAGGAAAAGGCAGAGGGAGCCGAAGAAGCCAGCCAGAACCCCACTCCTTGAGCCAGGTTCACCCCACAGCTCCGGGATCCTATGCTCTCCTGTCTTTCTCTTCACCACTCTCTTGGGCAGCAAGCAGGGCTCTGGGGAAGTGTCAACAGTGTGCACGAGAGTGTGAGCGCACACACACATGCACACATGTGCACACACACGGGCACATACATGCATGAACATATCACACGTGCGCGCACACACACACATGCAATTCCTTTGCCCGGATCAGAGGTGGGCTTCTTGCTGGCTGTGCGTGCATGGTGATACCCAATGCTGCCTTTCTCCAGGAAGCTCAGAACAAATTTTAAACTGCATTCGCAATTCCTTTGCCCGGATCAGAGGTGGGCTTCTTGCTGGCTGTGCCTGCATGGTGATACCCAATGCTGCCTTTCTCCAGGAAGCTCAGAACAAATTTTAAACTGCATTATCTCACTGACTGTTTAGAGTCCTCTGACAAGTGGGAAACCCAACAGACAGGAGGTGCGAGACACTGCCCAGAATCATGAGGTACATGTGTCCTCACCTAGTCTCAGTTAAGCTCTTGCTTTTTGTCATTTTGGATAGACCAGAGGGAGGGCTGGGATGCCCTGTCACTCCTCACTAAGCTGCCGTAGTTAATCATGTCACATCAACTTTTCCCTTATTTTTTTTTTTTTTAAAGACTTACTTTTAAATGGTAGGGGAAACCCTTTTGTCCCACATAATATATAGTCAATATCAATTAACCTGACCTTTAAGCAGTGCTACCAATGAAAGTCTGTGAATATCCAAATGGGAGACTGTTCATGCGTGTCAAGCTAAAAGACAATCTCTTAAACTTTCTATGTATGATTCTGTGTTTATTTGCAGTGTTTTACATGGGAAAAAATTTGATTCAGGTGGTAAAAGTTGTTAAGGACTGTGCCCAGCATGGTCTTTCAGAAACAACAGAAAATTTAAAATTTTTAAAATTCTGACTAATTAAACATGACTACTAAAATTTCAATAAAATAACAATGACTGAAATAAGCCTTCTCCCTAGAGCAGACGTGGTTATATTTTTAACAGCTACCATTTTCTAAACATGGCCATTTTCTAAACAGGTGCCAGATAATGATTTAGATGTTTAACTTATTTTTTCTCAGATAATTCCCATAATAATCCCAATTTTATAGAAGAAAACTGAAGTTTAGAAAAGTTGAGTAACTACCCCCGGGTCACTCAGCTAATAAATGGGATTCAAGTCCACCTGATTCTGAAGCTCACAATATTTCCCAGCATTATGATCCCTTGGACTTCTGCACCTCTATTTTCTCATCTGTGAAATGGGTAAAGTAATGTACATCCCTTTATATGCCTTGCAGGGATGATGGAATAATAACTGTTATTAGCAGTAATAATAACTTCAGTTTTTGTAGAACTTTAGTTTCTGAAGTGATTTTGTATCCTCAGTCCCCTTTGAGGAACACAACAACCTTGGGACATAGTATTATCATACCCATCTTCCAGATGGGGCAGTTGAGGCTCTAAGAGGTAAGGGGATTTGCCCATGGTCACAGCCCTGAAGAATGGTAGCACCAGAAAACTGATACCAAGGTTAGTGCTTGGTCTACCTAATGTCACCTCACTTTTTGATTACCAAGATAACTGTAGTAGACTCGAAGTTCCCCAGGAGAAGGAAGGATTCCTGGTATAATATTATGTAGGGGGGTATTATTGTTGTTGCCATCCTTGTTATCAGTTGCTGAAGGACAATTGTGAAGTGCTTGGGCCTTTTCACCCTGAGCAGATCATCTTCTCTCTCTTGTTAGTCAAAGCTGCTCCTCCTTCATCTCGTGGTCACTGAGCCCATAGTGCCCATTTCCAGGGCCCATTTCCAGGGATTTCGTGCTCACATGGTTCCCAGAAGTTGGCATCAGAACTTTGTCAGGTGCTTGGTGGTTGTTCAGGGGCTCTCTACTCCCTCAAGTGAATAGGAAAAAGTTGGGGAACTCAGCAATTTTAACTAATGTCTTAGACACATGACTGGTAGATATTCTCACTAAATTGTCCTCTGATGTAGATAGGCTTGAGAGAAAGCCCCTGGGAGAGCTGAATTCCAATTGGGAATGTTCTTGACCCTTGGGGTTGGCCAAATAGATAGGTAAAGGTCATTAGGGAAAGTACAAAGTAGTCACTCACAGGAGAAGAATAAATTATTTACTGAGTAAGAAAGAAGAGCTTGGAGTCACAGTGGGTCACAAGCTGTGCATCAGACATAGTATGGTGAAGGTTTTTTCATGGATGGAAATCTTTCTAATTCTCATAGAATTGATCCTGGCCATAGGACTTATTTACTGGGATCAGAAAATATGGAAATAGACAGAATCTAGGGATGGGCTGGCAAAAATAGTTAATGGCTCCAGAAGGGATAATGTGAGAATGAACCAAAACAACTGGATGTAATTTAAATTAGAATTGGCACAGAAGGAGGCCATATGCTCAGTTATATTCTAGAAGACTAATGCATGAGAGGTCAGGGATCTTCTCAGGAAGGATGAAGTCAGCAGAACAACCAGAGCAATGGCCCTTCCCTCATTTTCCTGCCAGCCATAACACAGGGATTTCTTCCCACTTAAAAGTACTGCTGTTGTCTACTGTCTCTGATTGGTGAGATGGTGAAAGTCTTCTTTGGTGGACATTTCTCATTCTGGACTGGATAAACAATGCTACTCATGAGCAGTCTTTCTCTCTTGGATTTTCTATACTCAACCAGGCAAGTTGTGATGCTCCAGGGGCCTTGAAGCTGTCAGGCCCAGCTCACCTCATGTGTGAGTCCCAAGATCTAGAACTTGGGGAAGAGGAGTAGAAGCTCATATAGGTCTCTCTTCTCAAATTTCCCAGTACCACTTTCCCATCAATAATACTGATATTCAGACTCCTGTTTGACTCCAGTGCTTCCTTCCTCATGGATTCAGAACTCAAACGGAGGATAGCATAATTAATTGGTCCCCTAAGTGATCCCAACAAAACTACACAAGCAGAATTGTAGTTAAGTTCTGAAGAAATCCTTCCTTTCATGATTGTGAAGTAGAAGTAGAAATGAATCATTCAGGAGAAAAAGAATCTTCTTTTGGGATTAAAAAAAAATTTAAAGTTCTAAAAAAGAAATTAACACTGAAAGAATTTCTTAAATGCTGGACTGAGTGTAGACACTCCCAAGGCCCCTTAATTTTCTGCTATTCGACAGATAATTAAACTCAAAGTAAGGTTCAATGGATAAGTTTGTTTATGTGGCCTGCTCCCAGGAAGGCTGTGGGTTGAGGGCTTTTCTCATGTGTAGAGAAGTGTTGGATGCACACACAATTCCAAGTTGAAGGAACCCTCAGAACTAAAACAATATGGAGGAACCATCACAGGCCTGGGGATTGCACCTGGTGTCACCACTGTGAAGGTGACAGAAACCACTTATAGAGAAATCCGTTATAGAGACCGTGGAGTAATCAGCTTCTCTGTTCTTCTCTCACCCCTCCCCAGGCCCTCTAGCAGACTGGTTATTACACCCCGAGAATGTGGAGCCATTTTGCATCATACAAAAAGGAAGGAAGTTTTATGCCAGGCACTTATCTACATTATATTACTGAATGCTATGAGCAAGTGGATCTATTCCTGGATTACAGAAGGGAAACCCAGCTCAGCATAAATAAATTGCTCAAGACTGAGGAAATCATAAGGGGTGGAAATTAGGTTCAAATATATATCTAACTGATTCCAAATTTCTCAAATCCTCTGCCTCTGAAAGGCACAAAGAGGCAGGTACTGGTCTTCTCCCTGTCTCTGCTCATCCTTTTCTCTTTGCCTGGAATATTTTTTTTTTTTTTAATTTTTATTTATTTATTATTATTTTTTTTTTCGTGTCCGGCAACGGATCGCAACCCTCAGTGTCGTGCCCGCACCGGACCAGGACC
>NW_007736832.1:46238-51095 GCF_000696425.1 Galeopterus variegatus
TACTGGTCTTCTCCCTGTCTCTGCTCATCCTTTTCTCTTTGCCTGGAATATTTTTTTTTTTAATTTTTATTTATTTATTATTATTTTTTTTTTCGTGTCCGGCAACAGATCGCAACCCTCAGTGTCGTGCCCGCACCGGACCAGGACCGGCAATGGAATCGCAACCCTCAGTGTCGTGCCCGCACCGGACCAGGACCGGCAATGGAATCGCAACCCTCAGTGCTGCGTCTGCACCTCGCTCAGCCAGTGAGCGGGAACCGGTCCACATGTGGGATCCGAACCCTCGGCAGGAGTGCCACAGTGCTCCCAAGCGGCACACTGTAGCAGTGCGCCACCGGGCCGGCCCTTTGCCTGGAATATTTATATATTTATTTATTCATTCTTTCAATAAATGTTTGCAGAACATTTACTATGTGTCTGGGAATTGGCCTAGCTCTGGGAAAATAGATGGACAAGACCATGCTGCTAATTTTCAGAAGATGGACAAGAAAATAGATGGACAAGACCATGCTGCTAATTTCCAGAACTTCCAGAAAATCTAGGGAGAGACAGGTATGGACAAGAAAAAAAATCAATATAATGTGGTAAGTTCTGTGGGTGAAAACCAGACAACATGTTGTAAAATCATAGCTAACAGAGCAATAAACTCTTCTAGCAGATGGGAAGCTGCGTGGAAAGAGATGGGGGGCAGAGTGAAGAGAGAACGAGGACATTTGGGAGGGCAGTTTTGAGATGATGTGCATGATGATCCTTACCATGGCATCTGACAAATAGCAAACCCTCGAACAAAATTCACTAGGCAGTATTATAAACTACTTTAGCAGAAATTCATTGAGAGGTCTCTATGCCAGGCACCCTTTCACACATTGCAGATCCAACAAGTGCTAAAGTCCCTGGCTTCATGAAGCTTACATTTAAGTGGAAGAGTCAGATGCAAAATAACAAAATGTTCTGCAACATAATCCCAGGTCGTGATTAGTGCGATGATGAAAAAAAGCCAGGTGGAGAGATGGAGGGAGAGCAGCTACTATTTCAGGTGGTCTGAACAGAGAAGACCCAGCTCAGGCCTTTGGGGAGGGAAAATGGAACCATGTGGATTTCTGCAAGGAAGGTGGCTCAGCTGAAGAAAGAATAAGGCACTGAATCCAGATCATGCTGCCTGATGTTGAAAGAAAGGCAGGAAGGCCAGGGCTGGACAGAACAAGAGAGGGAAGACCAGTAATAGAAGGAGGATGGCAGGGAGCCAGGGGCCAGATCTACTAGAGCCTTGCAGGCTGTGGGGAGACTTGGGAAGCACCTGAGTTAATTAATTTAATTACCATTTCTTATAGAAAACTATTAATGGGTACAAGGTTGTTCAACAGACATTTACAACACAATTACTTTTACAAATCTACTGTAAAATAAAATGTAGTTTAGGCATGATTGATTGGGCTGGCTCACTCATCCTCAGTTTAATCAAAACGAATATTCCTAATCTTTGGTTGATATAGTTTAGTCTTTACAGCCACTAAAAGGCAGGATGTTTGTCATCTGAAGCATAGGAAAGTTATCTTTTAACAGAAAATTTGAAGATGGGAAAATATGCAACCAAAAATTTCAGATGAACCTGCTGGAAAACCAGTTTGACACAGGTCAAAATCAGAAACTCTTCATCTTGTCCTGTTCATTTGTCTCCTTTTCCAGGTCCCCTCAGAAAAACAGGTGGCATTTTCACAGATATTCCCATCTGAGGCTGGCTGCAACAGCCCAGGCCTAGAGCAAATGCCAGGAACCAAAGGCTTCAGTGCTACCTGAGCCTACTTTCTCTTGTTCTGGAGCATTCACTGCTGGGCTTTCCTGCTGTGAACACAGACCACGGACATAGCTTGGGGGCCATGTGCAGATGTGCAGAGGCCCAGTTTCCAGCTCCCACGAAGGGGTGGGCAACTATGCCTGCCACCCACTGTGAGAACCATGCATTGTTCCCCAGCCCTGTCTCTGCTCCTGGCAGTCCTGGAGCTCCGGACCCCAAGAAGAGCCTTGACTCTCTGCTGTTACTGGGAAGACTGAGCCAAGAGAGGAGTAGCTGAGGCCGAGTCAGCCCTCTGAGATCTATTCCAGCAAGCCCTGAGCAGAATAGGACAGGGGAAGGGGAACACAAGGGAAATCCTTATTTTCTTCCCACTGGACTTACTCTCGTGAAATATTTACTGCCTGAATCTCAAGGAATGATGAAGGGAGACAGACAACAACCACCAAACGCCTACCCAGCCTTGCAGGCATGTCTCTTCCTGATTTTGGAAGATAGTGAGCTGGAGATCTAGAATTTTCCACAAGTCAGTCTTCTCTCCTATGGCTATTACTGGGGCTCTGGATGTAGAAGGATGTGACTCAGCAATTGAGAGTAGGTTGCTCTCCTGGGCCAAAGAATGAGTTCAGCCCTTCACTGGAAGGTTCTAGCATTGACCCTCTCTCCTGAGGTACTGGGCCAAGGGACAGTTGCGGCTTTTCCCACAGCTGTAGCAAATGTCCTTCCCACTCACCACAACCCCACCCCGCCCCAGTTCCCTGATAAGAGTGTCAACTCTTTCCTCCTGTTGGGCAACTTCACTCTTTTTGCCCAGGAATATGAATCCTACTGGCCTCAGGATGTCTACTTTTCATTTCTACAGCCTTCTGCAGTTCTCCTAGTGATGGAAGTTGCTCCCATATTTCATTAGTATTCAAAGTAAGCCCTACTGTGTCCCTCACGGTATCCACCCACCCCACCACAATGGTTAAGAAAATTGAGGCCAGAAAGAGGAAAAGGCTTGTTTTAGGTCCCAAACTTACTCCTGGCCCCCTTCTTTTTTGGAGGGGCTGTTTTTCACAGGAAGTTTACAAATAAAAATTTTGCACTTTTTTTCTCATAAACGCTTGGGGGGACTGTAATACAATGACTTCATCTACTTTGCTCATGGATAAAACACCCAAACTACATAACTTTCCTTACCCCATAGTTACCCTCCTCAAGGGACACTCCCCGTCCTCTCAACTCCCTCACACTCCCCTCCCCAGGGAAGAAACTCTTGAGCAGCCCCTACAGAGATGAGCATTTGGACTTGTAAAAACAGTTTTTGAAATGCTCCAACTGCAAAGGTGGCTTTTGGAAACTGACTTTGCTGGGCTATCTTAACTCTGCGTTTTCATTAAACTTTTTAGTATCATTCTGGTCATACANAGTATCCACCCACCCCACCACAATGGTTAAGAAAATTGAGGCCAGAAAGAGGAAAAGGCTTGTTTTAGGTCCCAAACTTACTCCTGGCCCCCTTCTTTTTTGGAGGGGCTGTTTTTCACAGGAAGTTTACAAATAAAAATTTTGCACTTTTTTTCTCATAAACGCTTGGGGGGACTGTAATACAATGACTTCATCTACTTTGCTCATGGATAAAACACCCAAACTACATAACTTTCCTTACCCCATAGTTACCCTCCTCAAGGGACACTCCCCGTCCTCTCAACTCCCTCACACTCCCCTCCCCAGGGAAGAAACTCTTGAGCAGCCCCTACAGAGATGAGCATTTGGACTTGTAAAAACAGTTTTTGAAATGCTCCAACTGCAAAGGTGGCTTTTGGAAACTGACTTTGCTGGGCTATCTTAACTCTGCGTTTTCATTAAACTTTTTAGTATCATTCTGGTCATACAATCTTGGTAAAAATTTTAAATGGCTTCTGACTCATTTTTTTAAAGTTAGTCAAATACGATACGCTCACACACACACAGGCACTCACATACACATCTCTTACTCATTCCACACGCTAAATTCAATTTTATTTTTTAGTGCATGATCTTGTAATTAAGAAGTAAGTTTTCTTTGAAGAGACAATTATGGTTATAGATGGCAGTTAGCGGGAAGCTCAAAGAATGTTCCCCAGTGGTAATCAAAGGCCATTTGCCTTACCACTTAGAAATCTTGCTGGAGTTTCAAAATAATAATGTGAGAATGCTTATAAAAATGCCAAGAACACTGCTATGCTTGAAGCTGTAATTATTCAAAGCATTGGTATGTCACTGCGAGGGTTCAGGACAGGTCCCTTCTCCCTGCATCTGTCTCCACATTCAATTTGTAGAATTTTAGGGTGTCTGTGCTATAACTCAGGAAGTATGCGAAATTATTTCATCTAACTCCCTCACTATACAAATAGGGCGATCAAATACCCAAGAAGTAAAGTGATTTGACCAAGGTCACACAGGGAACTGTGCATGGAGTTGGACCAGAGCCCCCTGGACTCCTGGATCTCAGTCCAGATTATCCCGTTATCCAAGCTGTTCCTGTCCAACTTGATGTTAGACATAGTTTTTTGAAAAGATGCTTCGTTGGCCCAATTAATCTCTAAATAGGAGAAGGCCAGCCAACAGGACAAGTAGATAACAGAAAAAGCCCAGCATATCTAGAGGTAAAAATACTTTATACAGCAGCACTGTTGAACTAACAGGTGATTTTCATGAGGGTGGTTTTGTCCATGGGGAGAGTCCATGCTTTATTTATTTTGGTAAATATGGTATTCAGATCAGTGCCTAGATAAAGGAACTAGCATTTAATGAGCCCCTATTATGCAACTGACACTTTAGGCATCACAGTCATCCTGTAAGAAAAGTTGTGCTATTCCCACTTTATAGATGAGAAAACTGAGTCTCATTTTCAAAAAATATTTTCAAAAATTGTGCCTTACAGAAAGCCGCTTAGCTAGGAAACAGTGGGGCTGTAACTCAAACCCAGGCCTTGACTACTCCCAACCTAATGTTCCTTCCATCTTATCTTGATGTATTTGTTGAACTAGGGAAATGGGTAGAAACGATAGAGGCAGGTTCCAGTTAAATTAACTCAGGGA
>NW_007736832.1:52061-53479 GCF_000696425.1 Galeopterus variegatus
GATGGGAGTATCACGAGGAGACACACAGCTGGTCACTTAGGGAGCAAATATTGCCTTTGCATCCCATAGGTTTCCTTTTGGACTCAACACAAGCCAGTCTCCTTTATGGAAAAATTGTTTGTTAGTATGTGTGGGATGTGTCTACATGTGTGCCAGTGTGGAACATGCAGTGGAACTTTCTCTGGTTTCCCTACTGGTCTCCATGACTGTGCCCTCATCCTTCCATGGATCATTCTTAACACAGTGGCCAGGGCAAAATGGTATTTGCCAGCACCCCCAAATCCCTTGTTTTGCTCTATTATTTCCATAGCATTTATCATTGTGCAGCTAAACTAATTTACTCATTATACGTATTATGTTTTGTCAATTTCCCCAGCTCCCCCACCCTAATCCCAACAGAATTTAAGTCCCGCCAAAAAAGAATTTGTTTTTGTTTATTTACTTTTGTAACCAAATATTTAGAACTATTGCTTGGAACATAATAGGCATTTGCTAAATGCTTGTTGAATACATGAATAGATGGGTGCACCTGTACTTTATTTTTTAGGGTTGGGGACACCTCCAGAAAGGGGCCTTCTATGCCTTGCTCCTGACTTCTTGCTCCCCAGATGCCTGACTGATGCCATCTTGCATTGACATCTGATAAACATGCATAAGGCACAGAAAAACATTGCAAATGAGAATGTCGGGCCCCGGTCTATGGTGGTGGCAGCAGAAATTCCAAGAAATGAACAAAATATAAAATTTTGAGGTTCAATTTCAGGGACTTGAGCTATTTCACATAAGGGAGGGTTAGTGTCCTGGGGTATAAAGATGCTAGACCAGAAATCAGAAGACTTAAATCTAAATCCTATAAGTTCCTTTTCATATCTGTACACATTATTCATTCATTCATCATCTGTCCACTCATCCATCCCTTTTACATTTCTTAAGAGATTTCTATGCCTGAGGTATTATTTTAGGAAATGGGAACATAGCAGTAAACATAATAGCCAGCTTTGTTGGAGATTATAATCTAACAAATGAGCTGGAAAATGTCCCTGCAAATATTAAAATATCACTTGATGTCCTGTTGATGGAAAGACATTCCTTGTTCATGGATTAGGAGAATCAATATAGTGAAAATGTCCATACTACCCAAAGCCATCTACAGATTAAGTGCAATCTTCATGAATATACCAATGACATTCTTCAGAGAAACAGAGAAAACCATCTTAATATTCATATGGAACAGCAAATGACCCCAGATAGCTAAAGCAATCCTGAGGAAAAAAACAAAACAAAACACAACAAAGCCAGAGGCATTACACATCCTGACTTCAAACTATGTTATAAAGCTAAAGGAACCTAAACAGCATGGCATAAAAACAGACACTCAGACCAATGGAACAGAATAGAGAACCCAGACATCAATCCAT
>NW_007736832.1:55241-56187 GCF_000696425.1 Galeopterus variegatus
AGCTCTATTTATAATAGCCAGGCTATAGAAACAACCTAATTGTCCATCAGTGGAGGACTGGATAATGAAAATGTGGTTTATATACACAATGGAATACTATTATACCATAAAAAGGAATGAAATTCTGCCATTTGCAGCAACATGGATGAGCCTGGAGAAAATTATGCTAAATGAAACAACCCTGGTACAGAAAGAGAAATGCCCCATGTCCTCACTCATAAGTGAGAGCTAAATTCATAAATAAACAAATAAAGAAATAAAGAAAGAGAGAGAGAAAGAAAGAAACACCAATCACAATAATACATTGAACTTTTAGAAGGAGAAAACAGAACTGTGGTTACTAGAGGTGGAAAGGGGGAGGGGAGAGGGAAAGGGAGGGGGACTAATGAGAAATAAATGAGAAATCACTTAGGACACAAAGAATGACTACATATTGTAATGATGAATAAGCTAACTATTCTGATTTGACCATCATACATTGTACATTGTATATGTGTAATAAATTATCTTTCAATAAAAAAAAATTTCTCCGAAATATAGTTTCTTCAAGCTAAGTTTTAACAGATATTTGGTGGTATATGTTCAAAATTATGTTCTCTATAAAGTTTCAATTCTAAAATCAGAACTCAAAAAAAGAAACATCACTTGAATTCATGATAAATACTCTGAAGAGAGGTAAGAGAGATGTTAAGTTGCATGATTTCAAACTCCTCTTTTCAGCTCGGGTACTTGTAGACTGTATGATGTAAATTTCTCATTTAAAAAACGTCCCTCAACCCAGCCACCCAAATAAGACTAAATAGAGTTCAGGAAACATTATACCTCCAAGTTCTCCATGTGCATTTTAAAAAGTGGTATCTTTTACTTAGAATTTAATTATGCTTTGAGATACATTCGTTAGCTTACCCCTTTCTGTTCGTGGACGCTGCCGAGGAAGCATCGTTAA
>NW_007736832.1:57859-58392 GCF_000696425.1 Galeopterus variegatus
CGGTACGGGCGCGACACTGAGGGTTGCGATCCGTTGCCGGACACGAGAAAAGACAAAAAAATAAATAAATAAAAATAAATAAATTAATTAACTCAGGGAAGTAAGAACTATCCCAGGTGCATAAAAATCAAGTTGGCTTCTCTGGATGGGGGTGAGCTCCCTGTTCCTGAGAGTGTGTGAAGTGGCTCATTACACCCATGATGGGAGTATCACGAGGAGACACACAGCTGGTCACTTAGGGAGCAAATATTGCCTTTGCANCGGGAGCGCCGCCGCACTCCCAAGCAGCGCACTCTCCAGTGCGCCACCGGGCCGGCCCCCAACAAAGGGTTTTAATGTAGAATTTTATTTTTATTTTTATTTTTATTTTTTTTTGTCTTTTTGTCTTTTTTCCGTGTCCGGCAATGGATCGCAACCCTCAGTGTTGCCCCCGCACTGGACCGGGGACCGGCAACGGGATCGCAACCCTCGGCGTTGCTCCCGCACTGGACCGGGGACTGGCAACGGGATCGCAACCCTCGGCGTTGCTCCCA
>NW_007736832.1:59343-60008 GCF_000696425.1 Galeopterus variegatus
CGCCTTGCTCAGCCAGTGAGCGGGAACCGGTCTGTATGTGGGATCCGAACCCTCGGGCGGGAGCGCCACTGCGCTTCCCAAGCGGCACACTATCCAGTGCGCCACCGGGCCGGCCCGTAGAATTTTATTTTTTGCATCCATGCTGTTGATTGCTAAATGTAATAATCTGATCATGACACTGAATAAATGTGTCTTTTTTTTTTTTTAAAGTGCCTCTTTTAGAATAAACAATGATTTTGTACCAAGCCATTTGGCTTGGGAAATATCCTTGAGTTAATGTGATCCCAGGTGTACTGGCTGCCTTTAGCTGGCTCCTAGGGAGGAAGGCTTAGCTGAGAAGTTGTCACTCAGGAGGGTGGGGAGAAGGGAAACCTTTCAGTAGGCTTGATCTGGGGAGGTGACAGGAGGGAAGCTGGGATTTAATAGTGCTGTGAGTTCAGGGTATGTGGGGTGCATGTGAGTGGCTGTGAACAGCTCTGCTCTTTCCTGGGCTTAAATCCAGGGGCCCTTCCTCACACGGGGACCTACCCACAGAAAGGGAACGTAATTGAACTCTTTATTGAACTGTTCAGTTGGTCTTGTGTTGAGTTGTCTGATTTAAGTTAGAATATTTTTTTTCTTAGATGGCTGGTCAGCTTTCTTTTTTCTTTAAAGTAGTAAATAAC
>NW_007736833.1:0-11471 GCF_000696425.1 Galeopterus variegatus
TTAATACTTTTTAAGATATCTCATATTGGATACGTTTGGACAACAAAATTTTGTGAGGATTAGTTTGTAGTTACTAGTTCTCAGGGGCAATTTTTCTTCTTTATAAACCAAGCTATGTCCCCTGGTAATATCCTTCTTGTCCCCTGGTGGAGGCTAAAGGTGGAGAGAAGGAGGAAGAGTGATTTGAAGGTTAAGTTTTAACCTGAGAGTGTGTCTGTAAGAGGAGTGTCTCTTATTTGACCCCCAATTTAGGAAGACCTTAAAGACCTTACACTTGAAAATCCAAGCTCCAAGTATTTGAGTTCAGCAAATACTGTCAGGGAAAATGCCAGCTTATCTTTTTAGAGTCTTATTTTCACTTAGTCTTTGGCCTATTAGGAATCCTCCTTCTTTGGTCAGCTTGTTTATACATTAAAAAGATACTTTGAAAAAAATTTCGAGCACTTCTAGTGGTTTTCATTAGTTGGGTCAGGAAGGAAAACCAGTCTGCCAAGAAAAAAAAAACAAAGTCTCCCATTCTTTAAAAATTTGCTCATGTGAAAAAAATCATACAATACAAATGTAAAAAATTTTTTTCTGGTCCCTCAAATTCCTCTGTTACCAGTTTTGTGTGTGTGTGTGTNAAGACCTTACACTTGAAAATCCAAGCTCCAAGTATTTGAGTTCAGCAAATACTGTCAGGGAAAATGCCAGCTTATCTTTTTAGAGTCTTATTTTCACTTAGTCTTTGGCCTATTAGGAATCCTCCTTCTTTGGTCAGCTTGTTTATACATTAAAAAGATACTTTGAAAAAAATTTCGAGCACTTCTAGTGGTTTTCATTAGTTGGGTCAGGAAGGAAAACCAGTCTGCCAAGAAAAAAAAAACAAAGTCTCCCATTCTTTAAAAATTTGCTCATGTGAAAAAAATCATACAATACAAATGTAAAAAATTTTTTTCTGGTCCCTCAAATTCCTCTGTTACCAGTTTTGTGTGTGTGTGTGTGTGTATGTGTGTGTGTCTGTGTGCGCGCGTGCGCGCGGGTGTGTGTGTGTGAAATACTTCCAGACATATTCCGTGTATATTAAAAGCATACCTACCCCTTCCCATCCGTTCTCTCACACACACCTTTTTTTAGGAGTAGTAGCAAACTGTGTATACCACAGTTTTTTCATTTAGAATACATCTTGAAAATTGCCCACATCAGTGCACATGGGTATGTCTTTTTGAAAACAAATGCATATTGCTTCGTAGTATGGATGTACTACTATAATTCATTTAACTTCTCCCTTATTAAAGTTGTTGATTTATTTCTTGCCTTCAGTTACAACAAATAATCCTACAATAAATGATCTTCTACAGTAATTCCTTGAGCATGTAAATATGTCTGCAGGCTAAAGTCTTCCTCTAAGGAAATTGCTGGGTCAAATGACTATCACAAATTATTGTAACAATTGTTATTGCCAAATTGCCTGCAAAGATATTGGACCGAGTTACACTCCACTAACAGTGCGTGGGAGTGCATCTTTCTCTACACCCTTATTAACACAGAAAAAGATAAAGTGATTTTATCCTTGCCTATCTGATAGTTGAAAATAGAATCTCCTTCAGATCTTGTTTGATATTTTTCTTATAATGGAGGAAGTTGACCTCTGCCTCATTTTTACAACTCTTTCTTTTGTTGCTTTCAATATATTTTACTACTTTGGACCCTCTTGTAGGTGTAAATGTTTTTTGTAAATTTTTTAATAAAATTTTTTTCTTCTACTCAGTGTAGAAATTTAGACATTTCCCAAAGTTCTGTTCTCTAACCTTGTTCTCTGTGTTTTTTAGTCTTATCATTTCAACCACCCAGAAAACCCTTAAATTTACGTACAGTCATGCACTGTATGTACTTCTTGGTCCACACCAGGCCACAAATACAACAGTGGTCCCTTAAGATTATAATACTGTATTTTTACTGTACCTTTATTATATTTTTAACTTATTTTTTGGCTTAAGACAATAAAGTTTATGATCTCAGAGTTTTTGAGGGTCAAGAATTTGGAAGTCACTTAGTTGGGTGGTTCTGGCTCAGGGTATCTCATGAGGTTGTCATCAAAATGTTGGCTGGGGCTATGTAGTCATCTTGCCTCAGGCTGGAGGATCTGCTTCCAAACTCTCTCACACTCTCAGCAGTTCCTTGCTAGCTCATGGCAAGCGATTTCAGATCCTTGCTATGTGCACTTCTTTACAGGGCTGCTTAAGTGTCCTCATGACACGGCAGTTGGTTTCCCCCCAGAGTGAATGATTCAAGAGAGAGATACCAAGGCAGAAGTCCACAAAGTCTTTTATGGCCTGTACTTGAAAATCGCACTTTATTATTTCCACAATCTTACTGGTTTACACAGGGCAGCCTATTCAATGTGGGAGGGCATCACACAGAGTGTGAATACCAGGAAGCAAGGCTCACGGGGGTCATTGTGAAGTCTGTGGCTGCCACTATGTGTGTGATGTGTGTGGTTTATTTACGTATTTTATTGAAACATAATTGATTATATATAATTATGGGGTACGTAATTATGAATATTAATACATATGTACAATATGTGATGATTAAATCAGGAAAATTAGTATATTCATCATTACAAAACATAATCGTTCTTTATGGCCCTTTGCCAATTTCTTGCTAACCCTGCTTCCCCTCCCCGCTTTCCACCTCTCATAACTACAGTTCTGTTCTCTCCTTTTGGAAGTTCAACAAATTATTCTGACCGTTGTTCGTGTGTATGTTTGTTTGTTTGTTTGTTTATTATTTTAGCTCTCACTGATGAGTGAGGACATGAGGAATTTCTCTACCTGTGCCTGGCTTATTTCACTTAAAAATTTTTTCTCTAAGGTCATCTATGTGAATAGCAAAATTTCATTCATTTTTATGGAAGAATAGTATTTCATTGTGTATCTATACCACATTATCCTTTTCCAGTCATATGCTGATGGACATTTAGATTGGTTTCCACTCTTGGCTGTTGTAAATAGAGCTGTTCGGGTATATACCCAGCAGTGGAATTGCTGGGTCATATGGTAGTTCTATCTGTAGTTGTTTGAGAAACCTCAATACTGTTTTCCATAATGGCTGTACTATTTTATAGTCCAACCAAGAGTGTAGATTTCCCCTTTTTCCACATCCTTGCCAGCATTTGTTATTCTCCATCTTTTTGATAACAGCCAGTCTAACTGGGGTGAGATGATATCTCAATGTGGTTTTAATTTGCACCAAGAGTGTAGATTTCCCCTTTTTCCACATCCTTGCCAGCATTTGTTATTCTCCATCTTTTTGATAACAGCCAGTCTAACTAGGGTGAGATGATATCTCAATGTGGTTTTAATTTGCATTTCCCTGATGATTAGTGATGCTGAGCACTTTTTCATGTAACTATTGGCCATTCGTCTGTCTTCCTTTGAAAAATGTCTGTTCAGCTCCTTTGCCCCTTTTTTAAATTGGATTATTTGTTTTTTACTGGGAAGTTGTTTGAATTTTTTGTATATTCTGAATATTAATCCTTTGTCAGATGCATAGTTTGCCAATATTTTCTCCCATTCTGTAGGTTGTCTTTCCACTCTATTAACTATTAAAGAAAACCTCCAGCTTTTTTTTTTCCCCTCAGGATTGCTTTGGTTATTTGGGTTCTTTTGCTGCTCATATGAATGTTAGGATTGTGTTTTCTTTTTCTGTGAAGAATGTCATTGGTGGTTTGATGGGGATTGCATTGAATCTGTAGATTCACATTGGGTAGTATGGATATTTTCGCAATGTTAATTCTTCCAATCCAAGAGTATGGAATGTCATTCCTATTTTTTGCTGTCCTCCTTAATTTCTTTCAGCAATAATTCGTAGTTCTCATTGTAGAGATTTTTTATCTCCTTGGTTAAATTTGTTCATAGGTATTTTATTTCTTTGATGACTATTGTAAATGGGCCTGCTTTATTAATTTCTTTTTCTGCTAGTTTGTTATTGGAGTATAAAAACACTACTGATTTTTGCATGTTGATCTCATATCCTGCTACTTTACTGAAATTATTTATCAGCTCTAAAGCCTGGCTGGTTAGCTCAGTTGGTTAGAGCACAGACTTATAGCACTAAGGTCACGGATTTAAATCCCTGCACCAGCCAGATGCCAAGAAAAAAAATGTGTATGTATATTTATCAGCTCTAAGAGTTTTGTTTTTTCTTTTCTTAGAATATTTAGGTTTTTCTATATCTAGGATTATGGCATCTGCAAACAGGAATGGTTTGACTTCATCTTTTCCAATCCAAATGCCCTTTCTTTCTTTCTCTTTCCTGATTGCTCTGGCTAGTACTTCCAACACTATGTTAAACAGGAGTGGTAAGAGTGGGCATCTTGTCTTGTTCCTGTCCTTAAAGGGAAAGTGAAAGCTTTTCCCCATTCAGGATGATACTGGCAGTCGGTTTGTTGTATATGGTTTTTATTGTGCTGAAATACTTTCCTTCTATACCTAATTTGCTGAGTCTTTATCGTGAAGGGATGTTGAATTTTGTCAGATGCTATTTTTGGGTCTCTTGAGACGATGATATGTTTTTTGTCCTTGACTTTATTGATGAGTGGGTCACATTTATTGATTTGCATATGTTAAACCATCCTTGCATCTCTGATGCAACAGATTATACACTTGGTCATGGTGTATAATTTTTTTGATGTGTTGCTATATTCTGATTGATAACATTTTGTTGAGGATTTTTACATCTATGTTCATCTAAGATATTGGCCTGTAGTTTTCCTTTTTTTATTGTACCTTTGGTTTTGGTATCAGGGTGATGATGACTTCACAGAATGAGTTTGGCAGAATGGCCTCTGTTACAATTTTTTGGAATCATTTGAAGAGACTTGGTATTAATTCCTCTTTAAAGATTTGGTAGAATTCAGCAGTAAAGCCATTTGGTCCTGGGCCTTTCATTGTTGGGAGACTGCTGGTTACTGCTTCAATCTCATTGCTTATTTTTGGTCTGTCCAGGTTTTCTATTTCTTCTTGGTTTGGTCTTGGTAGCTTGTATGTGTCCAGAAACTTATCCATTTCCACTAGATTTTCAAATTGGTTGGTGTGTAGTTGTTCCTAATAGGCTCTAATGATTTTTTGTATTTCTGTTGTATTGGTATTAATGTTTCCTTTTCCATTTCAAGTTATTTAGGTCTCCTTTTTTCTTTTCTTATTTAGTCTAGCTAATGGTTTGTCTATTTTGTTTATCTTCTCCAAAAACTAACTTTTTTTGTTTTATTGAGCTTTTATATCTTTTTCTGGGTCTCTATTTTATTTAGTTCTGCTTGATCTTAATTATTTCTTTTTGTGTACTCATTTTTGGATAGGGTTGTTCTTGTTTTTCTAGTTCTTTGAGTTGTAGCATTAGGTTGTTTATTTGAAATCTTTGTATTATTATTTTATTTTATTTTTAAAAGATGACCGGTAAGGGGATCTTAACCCTCGACTTGGTGTTGTCAGCACCACGCTGACCCAGTGAGCAAACCGGCCATCCCCATATGGGATCCGAACCCGTGGCCTTGGTGTTATCAGCACCGCACTCTCCCGAGTGAGCCACAAGCCGGCCCTTGATATAAGCATTTATTGCAATAAACTTCCCTCTTAGTACTGCCTTTGCAGTATGCCACACGTGTTAGTATGATGTGTCTTTATTTTCATTAGTTGCAAGACTTTTTTTTTTTTTTGAAAAGATGACCAGTAAAGGGATCTTAACCCTTGACTTGGTGTTGTCAGCACCACGCTCACTCAGTGAGCAAACTGACCATCCCTACATGGGATCGGAACACATGGCCTTGGTATAATCAGCACCACACTCTCCCAAGTGAGCACGGGTTGGCCCAAATTGCAAGACTTTTTTTTTTTTTTTTTTGTCTTTTGTCTTTTTCCGTGTCCGGCAACGGATCGCAACCCTCAGTGTTGCCCCTGTACCGGACCGGGGACCGGCAACGGGATCGCAACCCTCGGTGTTGCTCCCGCGCCTCGCTCAGCCAGTGAGCGGGAACCGGTCTGTATGTGGGATCCGAACCCTCGGGCGGGAGTGCCGCCGCGCTTCCCAAGCGGCGCACTATCCAGTGCGCCACCGGGCCGGCCCTGCAAGACATTTTTTGATATCCAGTTTAATTTCTTCTTGGGTCCATAGGATGTTCAGGAGTATTTTGTTTAATTTTCATGTATTTGCGTAGTTTCCGGAGTTTCACTTGTTTTCGATTTCTAATTTTAATCTGTGTGATCTGAAAAAGGTACTTGAAATAATTTCAATTTTAAAAAAATTGTTGAGACTTGATTTGTGACCTAACATGTGGTCTATCCTGGAGAATGTTCCATGTGCTAATGTGAAGAATGTATATTCCGTAGTCGTTGGAAAATGTTCTGTAGATATCTGCCAAGTCCAACTGGTCTAAAGTATTGTTTAAATCCTGTGTTTTTTTGTTGATTCACTGCTGAGAGAGGGGTGTTCAGGTCATCAACTGTTCTCATACTAGGGTCTATTTCTTTTTTTTAGGTCTAATAGTGTTTGCTTTATATATCTGGGTGCTCTGATGTTGGGTGCATATACATTTATGATTTTTATGTCTTCTTGATGGAAAGATTCATTTATCTTTACATAATGTCCTTCTTTGTCTCTTTTATGATTTTTAGTTTTAAGTCTATTTTATCTGATATAAGAATAGCTACTCCTGCTTGCTTTTGGTTTCCATTTGCATCATGCATCTTTTCCCATCCCTTCACTGTTAGTCTGTGTGTCTTTAGAGGTGAGGTGAGTCTCTTATGGACAGCATATAGTTGGGTCTAGCTTTATAATCTGATCAGTCAGACTGTTTCTTTTGAGAGGGGAATTTATTCCCTTTACATGTAGAGCTATTATTGAAAAGCATTGTCTTACTTTTGGTATTAATCAATTTTTGTTTGAATGTTTTACATATCTTTTTTTTCCTTTCTTTCCCTTTTATTGTTCATCTTCAGTGTTTGCTAGATTTTTGAGGTGGTAAGATATAGTTTCTTTCTCTTTCTCATTTGTGTTTTTGTCCTACCGGCGGGTTTTGTTTTTTCTTGTGTATTCATGGTAGTGATTATTGTTTTTCATGTTCCAGATACAGGACTCCTTTAAGGATTTCTTGCAGGGCTGGTCATTTGGTGGTGAACTCCCACAATTTTTTTTGTCTGGAAAAATACATCATTTCTCTCTCATTTTTGAAGGATAGCATTGCCAGGTATAGTAATCTTGGCTGGCAGGTTTTTCTTTTAGTATTTAAAATATATCATCCCTTTTTTTTCATCTTTTGTTTTATTTTTTACTATAAAAAAACTTTAATGCATATACAATCAATCCAGCCATAGAAATCATGGCCAATCTTATCTTATGTGTACCCTCATATACTTTCGGCCTTCTCCCTGGATTATTTTGAGTAAATCCCAGTA
The DNA here is from genome assembly GCF_000696425.1 of Galeopterus variegatus. Taxonomy (NCBI): domain Eukaryota; kingdom Metazoa; phylum Chordata; class Mammalia; order Dermoptera; family Cynocephalidae; genus Galeopterus; species Galeopterus variegatus. The sequence continues at coordinate 7,434 of NW_007736833.1, forward strand.
TCATTGCATTCATCTGTGCATATTTCAGTATGTGTCTCTAAAAGATAAGAACTGTTTTTTAAAAGACATAACTGTAGTATATAATCACATTTTAAAAATCAATAATAATTCCTTAATATAATCAAACAATGAACATATTTAAATTCTCCAAGTCTCTCCCTCTCCCTCTTTGTTTTTTTACAATTGATTTGTTTACATCAGGATCCATACAAGTTCTGCTTGTTGCATTGGTAGCTATGTCAGCTGTCTCTTAATTTTCTTTTAACTATAGGTTCCCCCTTCATCTAATTTTTCCCCCTTTATCTCATAAAGTTTCCCAAGGTCTGGATTTGCTGGCTCCATTCCAGTAATGTTATTTAACAGGTTCTGTCATCCTCTGCATTTCCTGATGATTGGTTGCTGGATCCTGTGGCTTGATCTCACTCAGGTTAGATTTGGCTTCAGAGGTATATGTTCTTATGGCAGGAGGCCCATTATGTCTAATTGTCTCTTTGTGATGTTAGCAGATATTGATCATTTGCTAGATTTGTTATTTCAATAGGAATTTGCAAAATACTGTATTCTAATTATTTTATTCCTTCTTTATTTATTAGCTGGATACTTCAATAGGCAGAAATGTTCCCTCCTCAGCTATTTATGGTTACCCAGAGGGACGATTCACATATGAAAGACAAGATAATTGCTTGTCTCTTCCCTTTTCCTTACAAGTTTTAGAAAAACAAATTGTTTCCCTATCATCTCCCAAAGAGGCAGTTTGTTTGCTTTCATTTCATTGTCTTTATCATTTTCTGTGTTGATAAAATTTAGTTTCCTTCTCTTTCTTGTTTGCCAGTGGGTTTTGTTCTATCTTGTATATTTATGGTAGTGATTATTGTTTTTTGGATTCTGGATGCAGGACTCCTTTAAGGATTTCTTGTAGGGCTGGTCATTAGGTGGTGAATTCCCACAGTTTTTGTTTGTTTGGAAAATACACTGTTTTCCCCTCATTTCTGAAGGATAGCCTTGCTGGGTACAATATTCTTGGCTGGCAGTATTTTTCTTCTAGTATTTTTAATATATCATCCCATTTTCTTCTGTACTATAGAGTTTCTTTTGAGAAGTTTGCTGTTAGTCTGATAGGGGCTCCCTTAAAGGTGACTTGATACTTTTCTCCTACTTCTTTTGAGATTCTGTCTTTGTCTTTGAGCTTTGCCAGTTGACTATAATATGTCTTTCAGAGGCTCTTTTTGGGTCAAATTGTTTGGAGATCTTTGAGCCTCCTTTATCTGAAGGTACATGTCTGCCCCTGTACCTGAGGTTATCCATTATTATTTTGTTGAATAGGTTTTCCATGACTTTACCTTTCTCTTCACCTTCTGGAACACTGATGATTTGAATGTTTGTGTGCTTAAGGTTGTTTGCTAGCTCTCTTAGATTTTCTTCACTTTTTAAAAATTCTTTTTTTCTTTTTTTTTTTGTCTGCCTGGATTATTTCAAAAAGACTGTCTTCAAGATCAGAAATTCTTTCTTCTGCCCATTCTGGTCTTCTGCATAAGCTATTGGGTGGGTTTTTCATTTCACTGAGTGAATCTTTCAGTTCCATGAATTCTACTACATTCTTTTTTAAGGTATTAATCTCTGTAAATTTCCTCCTTCATATCCTGGATTTTTTTCTTATTTCATTATGTTGCCTGAGTCTTCTCTTATCTCAGTGAGTTTTTAAAGATTGCTGTTCAGAATTCCTCTTCAGTCATTTCAAGAGCTCCTGCTTTATAGGGTCTGGCATTTGAGAATTACTGTATACATTTCACGGTATCCTATATTCTTGGATTTTCATATTTTTCTGGTATCTTTATGATGATGTCTGGTCATCTGGTAGAGTAGTTGCTTCTTGTATTGCTCTCAAGTGGGCTCTGAGGAGACAGACTTCCTCTTTTTTTCCCCACTCACTGATGATGACTCTCCTTATATCAACACAGTTGAGTGTTTAGTGGGCTGCCTGCAGGGTGGATGTGGCTACTGCTGTGGTAGTGAGCCACTTTTGTGGCAGCTGTGACCGTGGTGGTGTCTTTGGTGGGCCACCCACATGGAAGTGGTGTTTTTGTCATGCTCCTTGCCTGCTTCCAGGCTGGGGATACTGCTTTTGGCTCCTGCCTAGAACCCCAGGCATGTTCCTTGCTTGCTTTCAGGCAGTGGGCTGAATATAGCATCCTATTATCATCTGGGCTGTAGAGTTTCTGTTTTGGAAGTTTGCCATTAGTCTGATGGGGACTGTCTTATTGGTGACTTGACACTTTTCTCTGGCTGTTTTTAGAATTCTCTCTTTGAATTTTCCCAGTTTGACTGCAATGTGTCTTGGAAAGGACATTTTCGGGCATCTTTGAGCCTCCTGGATCTACAGAGTCATGTCTCTCCCTATACCTGCAAAGTTTTCTGCTGTTATTTTGTTGAATATACTTTCCATGGCTTTTTCTTTCTCCTCCTCTTCCAGAACACTCATGATTCAGATTTTGGTGTGCTTAATGTTGTCTGCTAGCTCTCTTAGATTTTCTTCATTTATTTTTGCTTATTTATTTATTTATTTGGTCTGCCTGGGTTATTGAAAAGACTGTCTTCAAGATCAGAAATTCTTTCTTCTGTTTGAGGAACCTCCAAACCATTTTCCATAGGGGTTGCACCATTTTGCATTCCCACCAACAATGTATGAGAGTTCCTTTTTCTCCGCAACCACGCCAGCATTTATCTTTCAGCGTCTTATGGATTTTTGCCATCCTAACTGGGGTGAGATGGTATCTCAGTGTGGTTTTGATTTGCATTTCCCGGATGCTGAGTGATGTTGAGCATTTTTTCATATGACTGTTGGCCATTTGTATATCTTCTTTAGAGAAATGCCTGCTTAGCTCTGTTGCCCATTTTTTGATTGGGTTGCTTGTTTTTTTCTTGTAAAGTTGTTTGAGTTCTTTATATATTCTGGATATTAGACCTTTGTCAGATGTGTATTTTGCAAATATTTTCTCCCACTCTGTTGGCTGTCTTTTAGCTCTGTTAATTGTTTCTTTAGCTGTGCAGAAGCTTTTTAGTTTGATATAGTCCCATTTGTTTATTTTTCCTTTGGTTGCCCATGCTTTTGGGGTCATATTCATGAAGTCTGTGCCCAGCCCTATTTGCTAAAGGGTTTCTCCTATGTTTTCTTTAATAAGTTTTACTGTTCTGGGGTGTATATTTAAATCCTTAATCCATTTTGAGTTGATTTTAGTACAAGGTGAGAGATATGGGTCTAGTTTCAATCTCCTGCAAATGGATATCCAATTATCCCAGCACCCTTTGCTGAAGAGGGAGTCCCGACCCCAGTGAATAGACTTGATGCCTTTGTCGAAGATCAAATGGCAGTAAGTGCGTGGGTTGATTTCAGGGTGCTCTATTCTATTCCATTGATCAGAGTCTCTGTTATTATACCAATACCATGCTGTTTTGGTTATTATAGCTTTGTAGTATAGTTTAAAGTCAGGTAGAGTAATACCTCCAGCTTTATTTTTTTTGCTCAGCGTTGCTTTGGCTATTCGTGGTCTTTTGTTATTCCAGATAAATAACTGTATAGTTCTTTCCATTTCTGTGAGAAATGTCATAGGAATTTTGATGGGGATTGCATTAAATTTGTATATCACTTTGGGTAGTATAGTCATTTTCACTATATTGATTCTTCCAATCCAGGAGCATGGGATGTCTTTCCATCTTCTTGTATCCTCTCTAATTTCTCTCAGGAGTGGTTTATAGTTCTCGTTATAGAGATTTTTCACATCCTTAGTTAGTTCAATTCCTAAGTATTTTATTTTTTTGGTGGCTATTGTAAATGGGCAGGCTTTCTTATTTCTCTTTCTGCTTGTTCACTATTGGTGAAAAGAAATGCTACTGATTTTTGTGTGTTGATTTTATATCCTGCTACTGTGCTGAACTCTTTTATCACCTCTAAGAGTTTTTTAATAGATGATTTGGGCTGTTCGATATATAGGATCATGTCATCTGCAAACAGGGACAGTATGACTTCATCTTTTCCAATCT
>NW_007736833.1:11481-19511 GCF_000696425.1 Galeopterus variegatus
TTTTGCCAATTTTTTAATTGGGTCATTTATTTTATTTATTTATTTTTTTACTGTATAATTGCTTGAGTTTTATGTATATTCTGGATATTAGACCCTTGTCAGATGCATAGTTAGCAAAAATTTTCTCCCACTCTGTAGTTGTCTTTTCACTCTGTTGATTGTTTCTTTTTTTGTGCAGAAACTTTTTAGTTTGATATAGTCCCATTGTATTTTTTCTTTTGCTGCTTGTGCTTTTGGGCTCATGTTCATAAAGCCTGTGCCCTGACCTAACTGCTGAAGTGTTTCACCTATATTTTCCCTTACTAATTTTACAGTTTTGGGTCTTATATGTAGGTCTTTAACCCATTTTGAGTTGATTTTAGTGTATGGTGAGAGATGCTTATCTAGTTTCATTCTTCTGCATATGGATATCCAGTTTTTCCAGCACCACTTGTTGAAGAGGCAATCTTTTCCCCAATGTAGATTTTTGTTGCCTTTGTCTAATCAGATGGCTATAAGCCTGAGGAGTGATTTCTGGGTTCTCTATTCTACTCCACTGGTCTGAATGTCTATTTTTATACCAATACCATGCTGTTTTGGTTACAGAGCTTTGTAGTATAATTTGAAGTCAGGCAGAGTCAGGCAAAGTCTCCAACTTTGTTTTTTTTTGGTCAGGATTTCTTTGGCTATTTGGGGTCTTTTGTTTTTCCATATGAAAGGTAAGATTGTTTTTTCCATTTCTGTGAAGAATGTCATTGGTATTTTGATGGGGATTGCATTGAATCTGTAGATTGCTTTGGATAGTATAGACATTTTCACAATGTTGATTCTTCCAATCCAAGAGCATGGAAAATCTTTCCATCTTTTTGTGTCTTCTTTAATTTCTTTCAGAAGTGGTTTGTATTTCTCATTGTAGAGGTCTTTCACCTCCTTGGTTAAATTTATCCCTAGGTACCATATTTTTTGGTGACAATTGTAAATGGGCTTACTTTCTTTATTTCTCTTTATGTTAATTCATTATTTGAGTATATAAGTGCTACTGATTTGGGGGCATTTATTTTGTATCCTGCAATATTACTGAAGTTATTAAACAGCTCTAGGAGTTTTTTGATAGAGTCTTTAGGTTTTTCTGTTTATAATATCATGACATCTGCAAGTAGGGAAAATTTGACTTCATCTTTTCTAGTCTGGATTCCCTTTATTTCTTTCTCTTGCCTGATTGCTCTAGCTAGTACCTCCAGAACTATGTTGAATAGAAGTGGTGAGAGTGGAATCCTTGTCTTGTTTCTGTCCTTAAGGGGAGGGCCTTCAATTTCCCCCCAATCAGAATAGTACTGGTGGTGGGCTTGTCAAAATGGCTTTTATTGTGTTAAGATATTTTCTTTCTATACTTAATTTGTTGAGAGTCTGTATCATGAAGGAATGTTGAATTTTGTCAGATGCTTTTTCAGCATCTATTGAGATAATCATATGGTCTGATTGAGCTTGTTGAAGTGATGTATCACATTTATTGACTTTTGTATGTTAAACCATCCTTGCATCCCTGGGATGAATCCCACTTGATCATAGTGTGTAATTTTTTTTTAATATGTTGCTGTATTCTAATTGCTAATATTTGGTTGAGGATTTTAGCATCTAGGCTCCTCAAGGATATTGGACTACAATTTTCTTTTTTTGTTGTGTCTATCTGGTTTTGGTATCAGAGTTATGTTGGCCTCATAGAATGAATTTGGGAGAGTAGTGTCTGTTTCAATTGTTTGGAATAGTTTCATAAGAATTGGTATTAACTCCTCTTTAAAAGTTAGATAGAATTCAGCTGTAAGGCCATCCAGACCCGGACTTTCTTTGTTGGAAGATTTCTAATTAATGCTTCAATCTTCTTGCTTGTTATTGGTCTGTTTAGGTTTTCTATCTCTTCATGGTTATTTATGTGTCTAGAAACTTATCCATAACTTCCAGATTTTCAAGTTTGTTGTCATACAGTTGTTTATGTTAGAGACTATTGTCTCTAGTGATTCTTTGTATTTCTGTGGTATCAGTTGTAATCTCTCCCTTTTCATTTCTGATTTTTGTAATTTGGATCTTCTCTCTTCTTTTTTTGGTTAATCTAGCTAATGGTGTGTCTATTTTGTTTATCTTCTTGAAAAACCAACTTTTAGTTTTGTTGATCTTTTCTATTGTTTTTTGGGTCTCTATTTTATTTAGTTCTGCTCTGATCTTAGTTATTTCTTTCCATCTACTACCTTTAGGTTTGGATTGTTATTGTTTTTCAAGTTCTTTGAGATGTAGTGTTAGGTCATTTATTTGAAGTCTTTCTATATTTTGGATATAAGCATTTACTGCAATAATTTTGCTTCTTAGTACTGCTTTTGCAGTATCCCACAAGTGTTGGTATGATGTATCTTTATTTTCATTAGTTTCTAGAATTTTTTTGATTTCCTGTTTAATTTCTTCCTGGACCCATAGGTCATTCAGGAGCCTATTATTTATTTTCCATGTATCTGTATAGCTTCCAGCATTTTGCTTATTGTTTATCTCCACTTTAGTCCATTGTGGTCTGAAAAGATTGTTGGAATTATTTCAATTTTTAAAAATTTGCTGAGACTAGATTTGTGACCTAATATGTGGTCTATCCTGGAGAATATACTGGGAGCTGATGAGAAGAAAGTGTATTCTTTAGCTGTTGGGTGAAATGTTCTGTGTATATCTGCCAAGTCCAGTTGGTCTAGGGTGTAAATTAAATCCTTCATCTCTTTGTTAACTTGTTGCCTGGAAGTCCTGTCCCATACTGAGAGAGGGATGTTCAGATCACCCACTATTAATGTACTAGGTCCTATCACCTTTTTTAGGTCTGAGAGTGTTTGCTTGATGTATCTGGGTGCTCCGGTATGGGTGCATACATGTTTATGATTGTTATGTCTTCTAGCTGGATAGTTCCCTTTATCATTATGTAATGGCCCTCTTTGTCTTTTTAAATGTTTTTTGGTTTAAAGTCTATTTTGTCTGATATAAGAATAGCTACTCCTGCTTGTTTTTGGTTTCCATTTGCATGGTATATCTTTTTCCATCCCTTCACTTTTAGTCTATGAGTGTCTTTACAGGCGAGGTGGGTCTCTCTTGAAGACAGCATATACTTGGGTTTATCTTTTTTTTTTTTTTCCTTTTTGTCTTTTTTCGTGACCGGCAATGGATCGCAACCCTCAGTGTCACGCCCGTACCGGACCAGGACCGGCAACGGGATCGCAACCCTCAGTGTTGCACCCGCACCTCGCTCAGCCAGTGAGCGGCCAGTCTGTATGTGGGATCCGAACCCTCAGCAGGAGCGCCGCTGCACTCCCCAGTGGCACACTGTAGCAGTGCGCCACCGGGCCGGCCCCTGGGTTTATCTTTTTAATCCAGTCAGTTAGTCTGCATCTTTTGAATGTGGAGTTTAGTCCATTCACATTCAGAGTAGTTATTGAGAAGTGTTGTTTAATTCCTGTCATTTAATTGCTACTTGTTTAGGTGGTTTATATATCTTTTGATCATCATTTCCCCTTTTATTTCTCTTATTCAATGTGAGTTGGGAATTTAAGGTGGAATGATTTAGCTTCTTTCTCTTTCTTGCTGGCATTTTTGTTTTAACTGTGGGTTTTGCTCTTTCTTGTGTATTCATGATGGTGGTCACCATTATTCAGATTCCAGATGAATGATTCCCTTGAGAATTTCTTGCAGAGCTGGTCATTTAGTGGTGAACTCCCACAACTTTTGTTTGTCTGGAAAATACACTATTTCTCCCTCATTTCTGAAGGAGAGCCTTGCTGGGTAAAGAATTCTTGGCTGGCAGGTTTTTTCTTTTAGCATTTTGAATATATAGTTCCACTTTCTTCTGACCTGTAGGGTTTTGGTTGAGAAGTCTGCTGTTAGATTGATGGGGGTTCTCCTGACACTTTTCTCTTGCTGCTTGTAGAATTCTCTCTTTGTCTTTGAACTTTGTGAATTTAACCATAATGTGTCTTGGGGAGGATATTTTTGGGTTGAATCTGTTTGGAGACCTTTGAGCTTCTTGGATCTAAAGGTCTGTATCTTGCCCTACACCTGGGAAGTTTTCTCTTACTATTTCCTTGAGTAGGTTTTCAATACATTTTCCTTTCTTCTGCCCTTCAGGAATATCCACAATTTGGATGTTAAAGCACTTGAGGTCGTCTGCTATCTCTCTTAGGTTTTCCTCATTATTTTAAATTCTTTTTTCCTTTTTTTGTCTGCCTGAGTTATTTCAAAAAGACCATCTTCAAGCTCTGAAATTCTTTCTTCTGCTTGCTCTAACCTGCTCAAGCTCTCAGTTGTGTTTTTTTTTCCCACTGAGTGAGTCTTTCATTTCTAGAAGTTCTGCTACCCTCTTTTTTATGGTATTAATCTCTTTGCAGATTTCCTCCTTCATATTCTGGGTGTTTTTTCTTATTTCATTGTGTTCTCTAATTGAGTCTTCCTTTATTTCTCCAAGTTTTCTTAAGATCATTGCTTGAAATTCTTTTTCAGAAATTTCAAGGATTCTCTGTTCCTTGGAGTCTGACTTTGGGGCATTACGGTATCCTTTTGGTGGTGTCATTTTTTTCTTGATTGTTTGTACTTCTAGTATTTTTTCACTGATGGTTGGTCATTTGGTAGGGCATTTGCTTCTTCTATTACACTGAGGTTGGCTGTGGAGTAGCCCTGGTTGCTACTGTGGGGGGTGAATTGTCTTTGCTTGACAGTAGGTGTGGTGGTGGTTATGTTAAACCACCTTGGTTCCTGTTTGAGACTCTGTGGTAGTAGAATGAGCCCCTAGCACTGTGGAGTTTTGCATGGCATCCATAGGCTGGTGATCCCTCCTGGGTCTGAGGTGGGGTGAAGGGCCATGTCCAGCTGCATGGTTCTGCTGGCTGGTGCTGCTGCCGGCTGCTTCTGGCGGGCTCACCTGCGAGGTGACAGTTCAGGGTGTGGGGGCAGGGCCTGGAGCTCCCCCCCTGCCTGGGTCCAAGTTGGCGGGGTGAGGGAGCCGCGTGGAGCCATGTGGTTCTGCTGGCTGATACTGGTGGGCTCACCTGCACAATATCTGCTACATTCTTTTAAAGGTATCTATCTCTTTGTTAATTTCCTCCTTCATATCCTACATAGTTTTTCTCATTTCATTGTGTTGTCTAATAGAGTCTTCTTGTATCTCATTGAGTTTCGTTAAGATAGTTGCTCGAAATTCCTTTTCAGTTATTTCAAGGAATACAGTGCTGAATAGGGTGTGGTACTTGAGAATTATTGTATTCCTTTGGTGGTGTTGTATTTTCTCATTTTTTTTTTTTAAAAGATGACCGGTAAGGGGATCTTAACCCTTGACTTGGTGTTGTCAGCACCACGCTCTCCCAAGTGAGCTAACCAGCCATCCCTATGTGGGATCCGAACCCATGGCCTTGGTGTTATCAGCACCGCACTCTCCCGAGTGAGCCATGGGCCGGCCCTCATTTTTGTTTTTGTTTTTGGTTTTTTATTCATATTTCTACTATCCCTACTTTGGTGTCTGGTCACCTGGTAGAGCAGTTGCTACTTCGATTATTTTAGAGTGACTTTTGATGGGAGGGACTCCCTCCTATAGATGTTTTTATTACATTGACCATTGAATAGGGTGTTTTAGTTTTGGTTCTGGGTAGATGCAGTGGTGTAGTGTCCCCGTGGTTCCTTCAGCCCAATTCAATGTTGGAGTTGCATGTGAGTGCCTCTGTAGCCTATGCACTGGGGTACTTAGTGGTTCCTTGGTGAGGTTTGTGACACTATGTTGCATCATCAAGGATGTGGGTGAGTTCTCAAGTTCTTGGGAGAAATACCTGGGTGTGCTGTCACTCTTTGGCTGGGCTAGGTGACCCTGGGTGAGCTTGTTGGCACAATGGCAAGTGTCCTGTGACCCTGATACATGCACTGGAGCATACTGGAACTCTTCAGATTGAATGGGTGACACTGGGTGTTGTTTCTCTTTCCTCTTTTCTCTTCCAGTGGCTCTGCTTGTGATCCTTCTTGTGTCAATGCAGTTGAGTGTGCAGCAATGGAGGGTCCCATGTGTAGCCAGGGTGCCTGGTGCAGCAGGCAGGGTGCCAGGTGTGGTGGCTGTGCAGGGGGTCTGTGCATGGCTGAGGTACCTGGTGTGGCAGCTACACAGGGGAGCCCATGTGCTACTGGGGTGCCTGGTGTAACAGCTGGAAGAAGGGCCCACAGGTTGCCAGGGTGTCTGGTGTGGAACGTGTGTGAGGGGGGACCATGTGTGGCTGGAGAGCTTTGAGCAGTACCTGCATGGGGCACTGGCCAGGGTGGTGGCTGTGGTGATTGGTGCGGCAGGCGGGGTGCCTGTTTCTGCAGCTGTGCAGGGAGGCCCCTACACAGCTAGGGTGCATGGTGTGGCAGCTATGCAGGGGTCCTGTGCATGGCCATGGTGTGTGGTATGGTGGGCAGTGTGCCTTGAGTGGCAGCTGCTTGGGGATGGGGGACCATGCATAACTGGGGAGCCTTTGAGCAGCAGATACACGGGGGTGTTTGGTGCAGCACCTGTGCAGTGTGGGGGCCTGTGCGGTAGTAGCAAGGGAGTCAGATAAAGCTCTACAGGAAGGTGGGCCGCAGTCCTGGGACTGGACAATGGTGCCAGTAGCTATGGTGATGGCAGCAGTGGGATGGCACTGCAAGCAGGAGTGTACGGAGTGGATGAACCTCTCTGTGAGAAGGTGAGTGACAGTCCTGGGTCCAGACAATGATGCCAGCGACTGTGGTGGTGGTAGCGGTGGGCTTGCTCTGGTCTTATTCTGCAGAAGGAACATATCCTGGGTACCTGTAGTCTACCATCTTCCACCCTTTCTATGTTTAGGTACACAAATACTTACTGTTGTGTTACAATAGCCTACAGTACTCAGTACAGTAAAGTGCTGTACAGGTTTGTTGCCTGGGAACAATAGTTTATACCATATAGCCTAGATGTATAGCGGCCTATACCATATAGGTTTGTGTAAGTATACTGTATGATGTACACAAAGCAGTGAAATTGCCTAACTTCATTTTTCTCAAAATGTATCCATGTTGTTAAGTGACTCATGACTGTGTATAATTTCAAATTTCCACTGACTGTTAGATATCCCTATCTGGATATTGTACTAGTAAATACCTTAGCTTAATATTTTCAAAATTACTTCTAATTTTAGCCATCTCTTCTTTCTGATTCTTCTGTTTTCATTAATGACATCATCTCTCTTTGAGTTACTGAATACCTTGCCTCCTATTTTTAGTAAGAAAGTTTAGGTCAAGACTTCTGGTAGTGGGTGGAGGACAGGGATTTAAAGGGAGGGGGAGTCAGTGATGGCTTGCAATGTAATGGCTTGGTCCCTTTATGTGTGTGTGTTAAAGTGGGGGTGGGAGATGGGAGGATGGGAACAGTCAGTACAGGAAGAGAAAGGTAATGAGTTCAAATTTGGATATATTGAGATTGAGATATCTGGGAAAATGGTGGCTCTGTTTCAGAAGGCAATTAAATATGTGGATTTGGAGTTAAAAAAAGACATACATTTTGGAGTCATTGCCAATTAAATCAGGATTGCAGCTATGAGACCACCCAGAGATAATGTGGTTAGTGAGATGAGAAGGGGGTTAAAGTTGAGACAATGAAAACAGCAACACTGAATAGACAAGGTGAAGAAGTGAACAAGCATAGAAGACAGAGGTGGAGACTGAGTCAGGAAAGAGTGGTGTGTTAAAGGGATATCAAGAAGAGCTGAGTGTTCAATAATAGACTGGAGAATTCGGTACTTTTACAGGCTGTAGAAGAAATATTTCATGCCTAGCAGGAGAGAATCTTAGGGAAAAGAAGTAGCATGAGAACTATCAAAAAAACAAAAAACAAAAAACAAACCACACCCTCAAAAAAATGTTTTAGACTCTGTTAAGCTAAAGCTTCCTTGACTATGTTTCTACATAACCTACCAAGTCATCATTTTCAGGTGGGGGGAGGGGGGAGAGAGAGAGAGAGAGAGAGAGAGAGAGAGAGAGAGAGAGAGAGAGAGAGAGAG
>NW_007736833.1:20123-32574 GCF_000696425.1 Galeopterus variegatus
GAGGGAGAGAGAGAGAGAGAGAGAGAGAGAGAGAGAGAGAGAGAGAAGGGGCACTATACATGTTATAGGGGTAAGGGTCCACTTTGCCCTCTGAAGGTTCACCAAAAATCAACAGCAAAAAGCAGATTAATATGAGAAAAGGCATACTAAATTTATTTTAACATAGGGGGATCACAGGAGAATAAATACCCAATGACTCAATGGGGTTTATAATCTTAAACACCCTTCTTCATAGGGGAGGAGGAGATGGGGGATGTAGACAATTCTCTTGAGGGATGGTAAATGATTATTAGGAGCAGTGAGTGAACCCGAGGGACAGAAATTAACTTGTATATGCTTCTCTTTGGAATTTGAACAAGCCCAAGAGGCAGACGTCATCCTGTAAAAAAAATCTGTCCTGGGGGACTGCATTCTTCAGTCCTCTCCCCTGAGATAAACAATGAGATTTCAGGGAAAGGATGGATGGCAATTGTGCTCCTCTTTGGGGGTCCAGTTTCTAAACAGATAAGGGAACTTCAGAAAACAGCTTTATACTGTGCTTTGGAGCAATGGAGGATTGAGAGACAGTTGGTGAGGAAAGGGAAGGTCAGAAAGACCCTGAGACTGCTTCTTTATTTCAGCCATATTTCAGAGTGAAATGCTCTGGTTTCCTTCACTGCGCTTCAGGCTTTTGTCCCCATTTACTACAACCCTCTCAGAATGTATTATGGATGGTTGCCAAGTAATCTCTTCTCACACTACTTCTGACACCAAATGAAATGTTTTTCCCCTTCTGACACCAAATATGTGATGTTTTTTCCAGTTCTGAAAGAAAGTGAGCTGAGATGCTGGGTACCATTCAAGCTTTACTAAAGAAAGAAATCTGCTGGGCTGTACTCAAAATGGAGTACAGCCTGGGGCTGCCCTGAAAACGGGGGACAGTGGCTAACCTAGGGTGGTGGGAGCTTATATTGGTATGTTGGCACCAAGAGCTAGGTAATGTAATTCCGGGATGGGCATTGAGCTAGGTCATGGGAATGGAGAGTTCTGCACATGCAGAAACATGGAAAGTTTCATTTTCTCTGAAACCACGAGGTTTCTTGTAAAAGAGAACAGGGGAGGGGAGGGGAGGAGAGGAGGTAGGAGGTGCCATTTTGTTCTTGGGCTTGTGTAAAGTGGCGCTGGTTATGTTGCACATCTATTATTCCTGCCTTTTAAGTATAGGAAAAAGGGAAAAAGGGCAAGGTCTCATTCTTCTGAAGGTACTTCCTGCTAGAGATGGGCAAAATATGGAAAAAATAAAAGATTTATGTTGGCAGGTAAAATAATTAGGTGGTGGGGTATTGGTCTTGTGTGAGGAGGCTGTATTCCTCTGCGGAATGGTCGCTGATTCTGAGCTGTTATCCTCCTTGCAGGAACAATTTGGTGACCTTTTGGTTGGTGAAAGCCTGCATATGTTCCTGCAAGAAATTAGAGAAACACCAAAAGAGGCAGGGACCAAAAAGTAGGATGAGTCCCAGCACAGTTAGGGGTCCTAGTAAGGGCATAAGCCAGGGTATCCAAGGGTTCAGTGAAATGGTTTCAGTTGTTTTGGATCTCCCCAGACTCATTTATGTAATGACAGCATTCCTCCCCCAAGAACAGGCAGATGCCTTCCTTCTCGGCTGTAAGGAAGTAAAATAAAGGGCCCAACAGTTCTGTAAAGTAACTGTCACAAGTGAGGTGACCTGTCGTTGGAGGGAGGAGATGCTATCTGTACTTAGTTCTGAGAGTTTTTGATAGAATTGAGAGGCAGTAGCAGGGCCCACTAAGGCAGTTCCAGTTGCAGGAAGGACCCCTGCCCCAATTAGAAAGTCACAATTAGTGCCCTATGGGAGTGGGGGGGACACTTCCTGGGGGGAGGGCAAAGTTAGTCCCAAGGATAAGTGACACCAAGGGGCCTTTCTTAGTACATTTACTGCCGTGGTGGTGGCAAGAAGTACTGTATAAAGCCCTTCCCAACATGGCAAGAGAGGCTTTGGGATTCAGGTTTTAATATACATTTGCTGTCCCTGGCTCAGTTTAGTCTGAGAGGGTGTTGGGAAAGGATGAGGTAATAGATGGTTGGCCTGTTCCCTAAGATCTCTAATGAGTGAAATACTAGGGAGATACTGGCCTAAAGGCGATGAGCTGGAGGGGAGAGGTGTGAGGGTGAAAAGTCTACCGTACATAAGTTCGAATGGGCTGAGGCCTGTGGGCTTGCAGGGGGCAGCCCATAGGCGAGTGAGTGACTGGTGGGGAGGCCAAAATGAGGGATGATTTCTGAGGTGAGAGCATGAGTTACAGCTATAGCATCCTCTGAAGAGCAGGGAAAAGCCTCAAACCAACCTGAAAAGGTATCTACTAAGGTTAGAAGATAGCATGTCCTTTTGTGGGGAGGCATGTGAGTAAAGTCAATTTGCCAATCCTGGCCAGGACTGTACCCTCTGGCCTGGTGGTGGGAAAGGATTGGAGCAACGAGTACACAAAGGACAGTTTTGAGTGACTTGTTTTCGTAACTTGGCCATGTGGGGAGAGTAATATAAGGGCTGAGGATAATGTAGCAGGGGTTCATAGCCTATATGAAGTGAATTATGGAAATCTAAAAGGATTTGCTCAGCTTATGTAGTAGGGAGGACATAGCAACTGGAGAGAGTATACCAGTTGTCCTTTCTCTGTGCTCTCAACTGTTGGATGTGTTGTATTTCATGGGGTGTGTATTAGGATAAGGGCATAGGGGCCATGAGAAGGACCTGAGCAGGAGAGGAAGAGTGGGAGCCTGGTGATTGAGCAGCCTGTTTTGCAGTTAGATCCGCCAGTTTGTTTCCCTGGGTTATGGGGTCATTGGAGGTTTGGTGTCCTCTGCAGTGTCTAACCCGAACCTCCTTTGGGAGTTGTGCAGCCTCAATAGCTTGTATTAGATTTACTGTGGCATAACCCACCCAGGGGGTGGGCATGGAGGTGGCACTCCCATCTATGAACTGTGTAATGGGATGCAGGGAGATGTATGGAAAGGAATTGAGAAAGAGGTCTAAAGCCTCCATGCAATTGTGTTCTAAGGGTCATGAGTGTTTTGGGATGAGAGTGGCTGGATTTTAAGGGAGGGCAAGTTGTAAAGGAGAACTGGGAATTTTCAATGAAGTTAAGGTGAATAAGTTGTAGGCAGAAAAGAGAGAGAATTGACTTGGACTTATTGCTGAGAAGGTCTTGATTGTTTGTTGTTCAAAAGTTAGTTTAGAGGGCCGGCCCGGTGGCGCACTGCGATAGTGCGCCACTTGAGAAGCGTGGCGGCGCTCCCGCCGAGGGTTTGGATCCCACATACAGACCGGTTCCCGCTCACTGGCTGAGCGAGGTGCAGGAGCAACGCCGAGGGTTGCGATCCCGTTGCCGGTCCCGGTCCGGTACGGGGGCGACACTGAGGGTTGCGATCTGTTGCCGGACACGGAAAAAGACAAAAAAAAAAAAAAAAAAAGTTGGTTTAGAGCTTTCTTGTGTTAAATGGGCAGCCCCCAAGGCCCATAAACGGTTGCCCATTCTTGAGATGTCGTGTCTAGTTGTTTAGAGAGGTACGTAACCAGGGAGAAAATATCTCCTGTCTTTTGTCCCCAAACCCCAACTACCAATCTTTGGGTTTTGGTGATGTATAGGATAAAAAGATGAGATAGGTTTGAGAGATAGAGCTGGGGCTATGAGGACAGTGGCTTTAATCACTGGAAGGGAGAATGAATGGGCTTTGTGGGATCTAAAGGAATGGCAGAATCCCCCTTGGCTGCCCCAGGGTTTTGCTATCACGCCAAAGTTGGGGATCCACACATGGAGATATCCTGCAAGCCCAGGAAAGAGAGAATTTCACTCTTTGTGGTAGGAATAGGGAGTTCGGAAATTAGACTCTTGCGATCCACTGTTATTTCTCTGGTATTGCGGGTGAGGTGAACTCCCAAGTAGGCGACTGAAGGAGAAAAACTTGGGGCCTTGTTGGGAACACTTGATATCCCCTGGAGGCCAGGTAATTAAGGAGAGCAACAGTGTGGGCCTGTGAATCCTCATAGGAGGGCATACAAAGGAGGAGGTCACTCACATATTGTATTAAAGAGTAAGAGGTTGGGGGGGAAGTTTAGATAAGTCTTGAGCTAAGGCCTGGCTGGAAAAGTGGGGGCTATCCCAAAATCCCTGAGGTAGTACTGTCCAGGTGAGTTGTTGGGAATGGCATGTGTCAGGATTAGTCCTGTACTAAACGGTTAATGCTTAGGCTTTATAACCAGAAGGATGGGTGTATTAAAAGGCAAGTGGGTAGGCCATGACAGATAAGAAAGGAGTTTGTGTACAATGGGTTTTAAGCCTATTAGGTGTTAGCAATGGGGTACTGTGGGACATTAGGGAACAAAGAGGGGTTCTGCAGTTTAACAAGAATAGGGGAATGGTGCATAGTAATGGAGGGAGAAGAAGCATCCCATACTAGGGATTAACCTTGTCTGAGGGGGAGGGGAAGGTGGAAGCCCCAGGAGCCAGGTCTGGGTGCGGCCTGTAACAGGAGTATTGTAGCTGGAGTTAAAGTGTTTAGGGTAAGAGAGTAGCTTTGAATTTGAAAAGAATGTCCCATCCCAGTAAGGGGGCTGGGCATTGAGGCCTTATTAAGGATTTGTGTGTGAATTGGGTGTGATGTAGGGTGTAGGAAAGGGCTTGAGTGATCTGTGGCTGGTATTCTGATCCTGTGACCCCTACTATTGTGATAGAGAATGGGGTTGTTGGTCCTGCATACTCAGGAAGGGTAGAGTAAATGGCCCCTGTATCGATGACAAAAGAGATCGGCTTACCTGCTAGAAGGTGAGTTACTGTGGGCTCATGCATGGTGATCTCTGTGGGGGCCTCAGGCCCTGAGCATTGTCAAACCTCCTCCTGGGCAAAGCCAAGAAGCTCTGGTAGGGATGGCCATGAAACCAAAGGCTGTATGTTGGGGACTGGGCCACTCCGTCTCTGGCAAGTGGCACAGTCAATCCCCCAGTGCCTTGGCCATTTGTAGTGAGGACAGGTTAGGACAGGCCCATGCTGAGTGGCCCAGCTGTCTGCATTTGAAGCAGTTCCTGGGTGGCTTACCCCTTGAGGCAGCTGGCTTTGGAGTATGTGAGCCACGGATGGCATTAGCCAGGAGCTGGTATCTGGCCTGATCTCTTTTACAGTTTTTTGAATATCAGGGGCTGATTGGGTAATGAAGTGAGAGTGTAAGAGGGCCATGCCTGCAGGGGAGTTTGGGTTTATATGTGTGTATTCAGGTAAAGCCTCAGAGAGGTGGGTTAGCAGCTTGTTGGGATTTTCAGTGCATCTCTGTGTGATCTCTCTAAGCTTGTCATAAATGACTGACTTGTGAGTAGCCTTTTGGAGGCCATAAATCAAGTGTGTGATCATGTTATCCTGGAGATCTTGATCCCCATGGCCAGCCTGGTAGTTCCAATTTGGGTCTGTGCAAGGAACAGTAATGGCTCCCACAGGCCACCTATTATTTTGAGTATGTACCTGAGCCGCCATCCAGACCTGCTCCCTGTACATGGACTTGGACAGTTTCTTCCATCCCAGCCATTTCACAGAAGGGTTATAAAAAGCCAGAGCTGAGAGGGAGTTCTTACCTGATGAAGGGGGAGAAGGGGAGAGGCTGGGCTGAGGATGAGCATCTGGAGGCCAGGTGTGGGGAAGAGAGAGAAATGTGGAGGGCTGACGGATCAGGAGATTGATCTGAGTCTGGAAGGAGAGGTCGAGCATGAGCTAGGGGAATTTGAGACATAGGACAGTTTTTGAAAGAGAGAAGAACATGTTCAAAGATAGGAGAAGGCCTGAACAAGAAATCTCTACAGCTTTTGCTGTTTTGGTCAGTGTCTAAATCGAGTGCCATCTTGTGGCCACTGGGATCCATTGTAATGAGGCGTTTGAGTTTTAATGTCTCCCTGGAGGCTGAGAAATTGGCCAGGAGATGGCCCAGAGGCATAGACCACAGAGTACAGTAGAAAATAAGACATTTAGGTTCAATGTCTCCCTGGAGGCCAAGAAATTGGCCAGGAGACAGCCCAAGGGCATAGAGCATGGAGGTTTGGATCATGAGGATCCCGTGGTGAGGGTGAGAAAGGGCAGTCAGTCCTGGTAGAAGAAGTGTGCCAGCAAAGGGCATACTCTCTGTTGCCCACCTTCTTTTCAAGAGAAAAAAAGCCAACTCACCAGATAGTGGAGCATCCTCCAATAGCTGGGGGGCACAAGAAGGGTTCCCTCAGCCAGATGCCTGGGCTTTCATAGAGACCTGAGTCATAGAGAGAGTAGTTGGGGGAACCGTAGATGCAGGCAGGACAGACCCACTGACTCACCCTGAATTGAGGCTGGTGTTGGACGCGTTGTCTGAAATGGCAAAAGCAGAGAGTCCTGGAGGCATCCGGCTTCAGCAGGTCCAGGAAGGGCGGCGGCTGAGGGCCAATCACCCCCAGAGAGTGGGGATCGTTCACAACATCAGCCAAAACCTTTCCCGGGTTTCAGCACCATAATGAAAGAAAGTGAGCTGAGATGCTGGGTACTGTTCAAGCTTTATTAAAGAAAGAAATCTGCTGGGCTGTGCTCAAAATGGAGGACAGTCCAAGGCTGCCCTGAAAATGGGGGAGAGTGGCTAATCTAGGGTTCTAGATGGTGGAAGCTTATATTGGTATGTTGTCACCAAGAGCTGGGTGATGTAATTCCGGGGTTGGGATTGAATTAGGTCATGGGAGTGGAGAGTTCTGCACATGTGGAAATGCAGAAAGTTTCATTTTCTCTGAAACCAGGAGGCTTCTTGTAAAAGAGAATGGGGGAGGGGAGGGGAGGGGAGGGGAGGAGGTAGATGGCACCATTTTGTACTTGGACTTATCTAAAATGGCACTGGTTATGTTGCAGATCTCTTAAGTTCTACTTCTTCAACCCTCTCACTGACTGTGTATCCTACAATTGAATTCAAGTATGACACTTTGTACCTGGAATTACCATCAGATCTCACAAACTAAAGGAATTAGTCCCACAAGACTGTCCCCACTTCAGATGCCAATCTCAAGTTTCAGGCCATCTGTACTTCTTACTGACCAACTATAAATTGGGGATTACCACAACCCACTCCTCAGGTTTGATAATTTGCAAGAATGGCTCACAAAACTCAAGAAGGAACTTTTCTTATTTTTACTGGAGTATTATAAAGGATACAAATGCACAGCCAGATGGAGAGATTTGTAGGGTGAGGACCTGAAGGGTCCCTAGCACAAGCATAGGAGCTTCTGTCCCCATGGAGTTGGGCTGTACCACTCTCCAGCACCTCAATGTGTTCACCAAACTGGAAGCTCTCTAGATCATGTTGTTTAGGGACTTTATGGAGGTTTCATCATGCAGTCATGATTAATTAAATCATTGGCCATTGTAGATTATTGGTCATCCGTGATCTCCAGCTCCTCTCTCTTCCTTCTCTGGAGACTGGGGGTGGGGCTGAAAGTCCCAGTAGTCACATGGCTGGCTCCTCAGGCAACCAGCCCCCATCCTGAAGCTATGTAGGGATCTCCAGCCACCAGTTATCTCATTAGCACATAAAAGACACTCTGGAGATTCCAAGGATTTTAAGAGCTATGAACCAGAAACTGGGAACAGATGCCAAATATTTATTTATTATACCACAGTTGTTAAGTATAATTCTGGGCCTTGAGGTATACTCAGAATATTGCCTAATTCACCTCAGCTTTCTCTTCTTTTCAAGAGTTACACTTTTGCTGTAGGCAGGCACAAACTTTGCTCAAGGTCACCCTTCTTCTTTGCAATACAATTGATTGGAAACTTCCTGTATCTGCCTGTGACAGATTTTATTTATTTAGAATTTATCTTCTTTGGGCCAAAGCTTTTTTCTAATTTTTTCACAACTAGTGTCACAAGTACATAAACATTGTATACATTATTTAGGTTGTGTTAGGGGCAGAATATGGCTGTAGAACACTTGAATAGGGGATTTGTGTGGTGTTGGGCTGAAATGTGGCTATAGGTTCCTTATAAGGTACAGAGCAAGGGCTAAGATATTCTTTAGGACTTCCAGGTGTGATGTACATAATAAATGGAAAAAATCAAGCTAAACAAATGGTAATCTATGGAGCCTCCAGTTTCAGAAGATTCAATGTAACCATTGTTGGGTTGAACGTGTTCCCCAAAATTTCATGAATTAGAAACAATCCTCACTGGACAGTGTTAAGAGAGTGAGACATCCTATTATGGTAATTGAAAGGTAGGACCTTAAAGAGGTGATTAGATTATGAGGATTGTATCCTTCTGAATGGGTTGATCCATTCATGGAGAAATAGGGATGGTTCTGATGGCCTTCAAACGAGAGTAACTGAGAAGCTTAGCTCTCTCTTGCTCAAGCCATTCACCATGTGATACCTAGCATCACTGTAGAAACTCCACCAAGAACAAGGCTCTCACCAGATGTGTGCCCTTGACTTTGGATTTCCCAGACTCTGAAACTGTAAGCAATAAATATTGTTTCTTTACACATTACAGTGTTAGATATTTTGTTATAAGCAACAGAGATGGACTAATACATCTATAAAATTCCTAGTTTACAAAACAGGTCATTGTTTAGGTGAATAATTTCATCCAAGTCCTTTTAAACTGGAATTCCACATCTTCTGGTTTGACAGGTCAGACACTCTCAAGTGAATGCTCTTTATGTATAATCATGATTAGACAATATGTGTATTTGTAAATGATGTTTGTAATTGTCAGCTATTGCCCAGTAATGTTGCACAACAAACCACTCCAAAGCTCATGGGCTTACAGAGATAAGCATTTATTTACTCTTTTTTTGCTTACAGGCCAGCAGGTCAGCTGAAGAGCTTTTGCTTTAGGCTGTGAATTGGCTCTGTGCCATGCTTCTTTTTTTTTTTTTTTAAAAAAAAAGATGACTGGTAAAGGGATCTTAACCCTTAGTGTTGTCAGCACCATGCTCTCCAAGTGAGCTAACTGGCCATCCCTATATGGGATCCAAACCCGTGGCCTTGGTGTTATCAGCACTGCAGTCTCCCAAGTGAGCAACAGGCCAGCCCTCTGCTATTCTTCTTAGGTCACTCTCACTGAAGCTCCTCTGTCAAAGCAAGGTACATAACCAAGCTCAAGGTCAGTGGAGCATGGAAATACACTCTGCCCCAAGGGGAAAAAAAGAATGAATATTTACTGAATACTAATTTAATCCTTCACAGTGATGATGCCCAGATTGAAAAACATTTTTAACAAGTGCAATTCAGAAGAGTTGTCCCAAATCACTATCTTTAAAAAAGTGAATATAGTATTACTTGCTTTTCACATTTCATATATTCTTAATAAAAGGAGTAAACTGCTAAAAACAAGCAAACAGCTACAAACATAGTCTAATTCACCAAAATTCTACTTATACATAACTTATTAGTAATACAGGTATTGTGAATAGTGACATCTGTAACAATACAATGAAATCATCTTTTCAATTTACTTATTTTATGTTATATGGGATTGTCTTCTAACTTCTAACTATCAGGATGTACCACTGTCTCTAGCCAGGGTGGAAGAGATCCAGTGTGATCAACTTGCTACCAGGGGTCTGGTTGGTCTCCAATAGTGCCATATTGGAGGGCTCAGCATCAATCTCTTGAGCTGAGAAGTTGGCCATTTAGCAACAGCAGCAGCTAGATCAGCCTCAGTGAAAGGAGCCCACGGTGAAAGGAAAACATGTTGGGTCATGTGTGCTTCTTTCTCTGCTACCATGGCTATTCTGTTTACAGGCCATTGCGCAAAGACTGGGTAGTGAGCACAGAGGCTGGCTGACATCTGCCAGCCAAGTCATTCTGTCTACTTGTTTGCTTAATGTCTCTTCTGAAAGGATATTCTCTTGTGGGCATCAACATGTAATAAAAAGATCTTCACAATTTACGACGATTCCCATACATTCATCTACATGCCCTTTCCCAGACTTCTTTATATCTCTGATTTCCAAATTTCCTTCTTCTAGGCTCTGAAGCCACTAAGCCATTTTCCACTGCACATGAGACCATGTCTATGCATGCCTTGATCATCTCTTCTCTCACCAAATATACCACCTGAAGTTCTGCTCATTAGACAATTTCTATCCTTCATCCCGGTGGGGCTGCAATGCAGAAGCAGTCCTTTATTGATTTGTACCAACAGACTGAGGCTTCCCATCGGTGAACAAAGGTCAGGTTTTTTCTTCTATCACCAGGTCATAGGGAACTTCCCACAGGACTGGCTGCAGGACTGGCTCTGGTGCCACAGTGGAAAGTGACAAGGGAGCCCAAGGCACCTGTTTGTGTACCTTACTGTGCTTTTTGAGCCTGCCCAAACTTGATCCTGGATACCACTTCCATCTTTTGGTGGACTGATGCTAGATTTGCTTGATCTTATGACCTGGTGAATCTGATAGTCCTCATCTCATATGGGAAGTTCTAGACACATAGTTACTTGATGTCCCACAGTCAGATATGTCATCTCTATCAGGGCCCAGTAGGATGCCAGGTGCTGTTTTCTACTATAGACAGCAAGATCTCGATCCAAAAACCTAGGAGTATGCTTGCATCTTTCCTGTTGGAGTTCTAGTATCATGGGATCTTCTGGATCACATGGCCCATGTGGTAGGGTTCCTTATACCATAGGTTGGCTTGGTGCAGAGCCCTTTCTGATTCTGGGAAACTCAAAACTAGCAGTCTTCCATACCACCAATAAATGGGTTTTTGCAGTATCCCCCAATTTAGAACATGCTTCTTCCAAAACCCCAAGGGGCCTACTGAGCAGTTTCTTCCTTAAATGCAGAAGGTTCTAGTTACAGTACGTTGTCCTTTAGACTTTGGAATGGATTTCCTGGCATGCCTGAAAAATTACCAATGTGTAATGCCCTTTGACCTCTGTAAACTTTCTCCCACCCTTTGGAGTTCATGTGGCTTATCATAGCATCCAGAGAACTTGCCATTTTTTGATTATCAGGTCCTATTAACATGATATTATCAATATAGTGGACTAATATGATATTTTGTCAAAAGGCTCAATTGGTCTATATCATAACAGAGAGTAGGAAAATTAACACAGTGCTAGGACAAGAATCATGAATGTACATTTGTTCATCCACGTGAATACAAACCACTGGATTTTCTTTCCTAATGGATATTGAAAAAAATGCATGTGCCAGATGAATAGTTGTATAATCCTTACTAGAGGCTGTGCTTATGTGCTGTGATAAAGATATCACATTCAGCAAAGCAGCCACACTTGGAGTTCTTACAGTGAGAACACTTCTTACAGTAAGTAGTCCTTTGTCATCTGCCATGATCTACCTGATTTTGGCAGTGATCAGATTAATGAGTTTAGTGCATATTTGAGGGGGACCACACCCCTGCGTACTGTTAAATTCTGAGTGTGGCACTAAATTCTGCCATTTCCCCTAGGGTGTGACTTTCATATTGAAATACTATCTTGACTGGAGTGGTGGTGTGGGAAGTTTGAAGGGCTTTTACTATTCTATTATTATACCTCTTACTATACAGAAAAAGAAACCTGTGTGGGGCTTCTGCCAACGTAAGTATGGTCATTTCAATTTTACATTCTAGAAGCAGAGAAATGACTCCCACCACTCAAAAAGTGGCTCAGGAGCTCTGCCCTTGGCTGTCCTGCTCTCAAACTGCGGAGGAAAGCATGACCTCATGGTGACTGCCATTGCCACCACCCAACCTCAGAGCACTGCTGCTGCTGCTGCCCTTCCCCCACACAGCAGTCTGTCCCACTCTCTGCTAGAGCCCAGTCTGAGAACTACCAGCTTCACATCACCCAGATCCAGGTGTTCCTGCTTTTTATCAGGCAGGAAGAGAGGAAAGAGGGAGAAGCAAAGACCCAGGAGAAGCCTCTTCCTGCAGGAAAGAGGAAAGAAAAACCCCACCCAGGGCCATCCATTCCAGCTGAGGAACTTCAGTACACCCAGTGCACCTGCCAGAGTCATGTGACACTAGCTGGGGTGCCAGCAACTCCACCTAGGGTCACCTACCTCAGTCAAAGAGTGACAGGACACAGAGGCACTTTTCCCAAGAACAAGATCTCACCCATGTCTTTGATGACCCAACACAGTGTCACTCACTTCAGCAAGGAACCACTGAGTGCCCCAGTGCCTAGGAAACAGAGGAACCACAGATTACTCTAACATTGAATAGAGTCAAAGTAACCACATGGAGACTACACTTCTGCATCTACCCAGAACCCAAACTAAAACACCCTACTCAATGAGCAAGAAGACTCAGATAGATGACACAACAAAATGAAAAAAACAATCCAGGATATGAAGGAGGAAATTTTTTTTTTTTTGTCTTTTTTCGTGTCTGGCAACAGATCGCAACCCTCAGTGTCGCCCCCGTACCGGACCGGGACCAGCAACGGGATCGCAGCCCTC
>NW_007736833.1:34630-36107 GCF_000696425.1 Galeopterus variegatus
AAAAAAAAAAAAAAAAAAAAAAAAAAAAAAGAAGAGAGAAGACCAAAATAACAAGAGTCAGAAATGAAAAAGGAGACATTATAACTGATACCACAGAAATACAAAGAATCATTAGAGACTATTAGGAACAACTATATGCCAACAAATGTGAAAATATGGAGGAAATGGATGGATTTCTGGACACATAAAATATACTAAGACTGAATCAAGAAGAAATAGAAAACCTGAATAGACCAATAATGAGCAACATGATTGAAGTAGTAACTAGCACTCTCCCAACAAAGAAAGCCCAGGACTGGATGGCTTCACTGCTGAATTCTACCAAACCTCTAAAAAGGAAATAATACCAATTGTCTTTGAACTATTCTAAAAAAATTGAAACAGAGGCCATTCTGCCAAACTCATTCTGTGATGCCAGCATCATCTTGATACCAAAACCAGACAAAGATACAACAAAAAAAGAAAACTACAGACCAATATCATTGATGAACTTAGATGCAAAAATCCTCAAGAAAATATTAGCAAACAGAATACAACAACATATCAAAAAGATTATATATCGTGATCAAGTGGGATTTTCCTGGGGGAGCAAAGATAGTTCAAGATATGCAAATCAATAAATGTGATCCACCTCATCAACAAAATCAAGAACAAAACCATATCATCATATCAATAGATGCAGAAAAAGAATTTGACAAAATTCAGCATCACTTTATGATATAGATTCTCAACAAATTAATTATAGAAGGAAAGTATCTCAACACAGTAAAAGCCATATACAACAAACCCATCGCCAGCATCATCCTGAATAGGGAAAAGCTGAATGCTTTTCCTTTAAGACCAGGAACTATCCTTTAAGACTAGGATACCCACTCTCATCACTCCTATTTAACATAGTATTGGAAGTACTGGCCAGACCAAGCAGGCAAGAGAAAGAAAGAAAGAAAGAGAACCCAAATAGGAAAAGACAAAGTCAAATTGTCTCTGTTTGCAGGTGACATGATCCTACATATAGAAAAACCTAGTGACTCTACCAAAAAACTCTTAGAGCTGATAAACAAATTTAGTAAAGTTGCACGATACAAACCAATATACAACAATCAGTAGCATTTTATACTCCAACAATGAACTAGCAGAAAGTGAAATCAAGAAAGCAAACCAATTTACAATAGCTACCAAAAAAGTAATATACCCAGTAATAAATTTAACCAAGGAGGTGAAAGATCTCTACAATAACTACTAATCACTGATGAAAGACATTAAAGAAGACATCAGAAGATGAAAAGACATTACATGTTCATGGAGTGGAAGAATTAACATGGTGAAAATGTCCATACTACCCAAACTGGTCTACAGATTCAATGCATTCCCTATCAAAATACCAATGACATCCTGCACAGAAATAGAAAAAACAACTCTAATATTCATAAGGAACAACAAAAGACCCAAATAGCAAAAGCAATCCTGAGCAAAAAAA
>NW_007736833.1:36135-44168 GCF_000696425.1 Galeopterus variegatus
GTAATAAATTTAACCAAGGAGGTGAAAGATCTCTACAATAACTACTAATCACTGATGAAAGACATTAAAGAAGACATCAGAAGATGAAAAGACATTACATGTTCATGGAGTGGAAGAATTAACATGGTGAAAATGTCCATACTACCCAAACTGGTCTACAGATTCAATGCATTCCCTATCAAAATACCAATGACATCCTGCACAGAAATAGAAAAAACAACTCTAATATTCATAAGGAACAACAAAAGACCCAAATAGCAAAAGCAATCCTGAGCAAAAAAATAAATAAATAAATAAATAAATAAAATTTTAAAAATAAATAAATAAATAGATAGATAGATAGATAGATAGATAGATAAAAGTGGGAGGCATTATACTACCTGACTTCAAATTATACTACAAAGCTATAGTAACCAAAATGGCATGGTACTGGCATAAACACACACACACACAGATGGAACAAAATAGACAACCTAGAAACCAATCCACGTACTTAGAGGCAACTGATCTTTGACAAAGGCACCAAGAACATACATTGGGTAATGGACAGCCTCTTCAATAAATAGTGCCAAGAAAACTGGATATCCATGTGTAGAAGAATGAAATTAGACCCATAACTCTTGCTATATACCATAATCAACTCAAAATGGATTAAAGACTAAATATAAGACCTGAAACTCCTAGAAGAAAACAGGGGAGACACTTAAGGATGTTGGACTGGGCAAAGACTTTATGAATAAGACCTCAAAAACTTTGACCCCAGCAAAGGCTGTTGCTCAAGTAGCCATGCAGCTTCCTGAATGCTTTGCTGCTTAGAAGTTTCTTCCACCAAATACCCCGGTTCAGCACCTTTAAGTTCCACTTTCTATAGAACTTTTGGGTGTGAAAAGAATGCAGCCAAGTTCCTTGAAAGTTCATAGCAAGGGTGGTCTTTGCTCCAGTTTTCAATAAGCTCCTTCTCATTTACATCTGAGATCTCCTCAGCATGGTCTTTGCTGTCCATATTTCTATCAGCATTCTGGTCACCACCATTTAAAGTCTCTATGACATTCCAAACTTTTCCTGGTTTTCTTGTCTTTTACACTCTTCCCAGCATATAGGCTTTTCCTAGCCTGACTCTCCAAATTCTTCCAGCTTCTGCCCAATACCCATTTTCACAGCTGCTTCCACATTTTCAAGTATTTGTTATAATCAATACCCCATTTCTCTGGTACTAATTTTCTGTATTAGTCCACTTCTGTTGCTTATAACAAAGTACCCCAAACTGGGTAATTTACAGAGATAAAATTTATTTCATATGGTTTTGGAGGCAGGAAGGTCCAAAGTCCAACAAACACATGTGATGAGGGCCTTGTTCTTGGTGGGAACTCTACAGCAGTGCAGGGTAACACATGGTGGATATGGCAGGAGCAGAGAGAGAGAGAGAAAGAGCTTCTCATATGCTCTCCTTTTAAACCATTAGAATCATGCCCATAACCACTATTAAACCATCAATAGATTAATTCATTCACTAGGGCATGGTACTCACAATCTAATCATCTTTTCAAGGTCCTACCTTTCAATTATTGTAATAGGATTTTCCACCCTCTTAACACTGTCACACTTGGAGCTAAGTTTCTAATAGATGGAACTTTGGGGGACTCAATTCAACCCATAGCATAAGCTCATTCTCCTTTGGGTACTCCCAAGGGACATAGTCAGCAGGTGGCTCTTATCCACCAAGCAGGCTAATACAGCATTCTTACAAGTCATTCCCACGCCTACTTCACTGATACAGGCCAGTCATTTGGGGCAGGCACTGTAGCTCTTTCAGTATATAGTTCCGTTCTCCCTTAGCATTCCCATAACTTCCTTTGTAAGGCTACACTGAGATTAGACCCTAGTTATTGGGCTAGTGGCAAAGAGGAGGGGGCGAATCTTGAGGAACGCAAGCATACTGTTGAAGAACCTCATCTGAGGCTCAGCATGGTCTTCAATTGTGGGGAGGGACCGCTATTCAAGAGAGGCAGGATCTCTCTTCTAACAGAGGGGAGGTGGCCCAGGAAAACCTGGAAGATCAGGTTTCTCAGTTGTATCTACCCGGATTCTCCATCCCAAGTTTGTAAGTTCCACTGCTTCCCTATCAGGGCCTTGCCTTTGTTGTAAGAGACCTGACGAGGCAGGATCTCTCTTCTAACAGAGGGGAGGTGGCCCAGGAAAACCTGGAAGATCAGGTTTCTCAGTTGTATCTACCCGGATTCTCCATTCCAAGTTTGTAAGTTCCACTGCTTCCCTATCAGGGCCTTGCCTTTGTTGTAAGAGACCTGACTTCTCTGAAGTTCTGCAACTCTTTGAATTTAGTTCTGTGAGTCTCTTTTGCTGTGTCTTTCCTGTACCTACAGGTGATGAGGATCTTTTTAAATAGCACCGAGGGGGCCCTCTGACTTTCACAGTTTGCTTTACATGGGGATTAACCAAATTGAGCCAGCCATTTGCTCTCTAATATATCAGGGGCATTGAGAAACAGCCACCCAATTTCACAGTCCTTTTAATACTATCATCCCTATATGTGTCAGAGGTAGAGATATTGTTCCAATCAGGGCATCTTATTGTAACTCACCCCAGGGGAAAGTTTGAACAATTGCATTTATGCCACACACTGGGAATTTTCACTAGCAGGGTCCTCTTTGCTAGTAGGTGGTCCAACTCCAGGCTTTCTTCCGTAGAATTGGCTTCTTAGGCCCATTTCTAGTATCAACTGCCTTAGATTAGATTTTTCTAGCAGCAGAGCCTGAGATGAGATCTGAGTATATGAGATCTAGTGATGCTGGATTTGCCTGATCATATGACTTATTTGATGACTTGGAGATTCCTCATCTCATATGGGAAGTTCTGGACCCATAGTTACTTGATGTCCCAAAGTTGGATGCCAGGTGCTGATTTTCTGCTGTGGATAGCATGATCTTGCTTCAGAAACCTAGGAGTTAAAAAAAAAGAAAGAAAGAAAAAGAAAAGAAAAAAAGAAAAAGAAACCTAGGAACTTGTCTGCATCTCTCCTATGAGACTTCTGGTGTCATGGGATATTCTGGGTCATGTGGCCCAAGTATTAGGGCCCCTTTGCCATAGCTTGGCTCTGCTACAAAGCTCTTTCTGATTCCGGGCCACTTAAAACTAGCAGCTTCATCACTAGCAGTTATGTGGGTATCACTCAATAAAATGGTTGATTGCTAAAAACCTATAAAACAGTGAGGGAAGCTTTACAGGGGAGGAGAAAGAGCAAAGCGAGGGTATGGACAAGGAAAAGTCTCACTTTGACCTGATGTGGATGGAAGGGACATTTTGGATCTTAAATTGCATTGCAGAGTTGGCCCCCTTACATCCTGAATCAAAGAGACCATGGCCACTAGGGTAGGTGTGGCTGGCTCTACTTAGGCAAGGAAGAGTCTTGGGAGGAGATCACAGGAGTAAACTTGTAGCAATCCCTTGCAGCAGCTAGAATGGGATTACCAGTGTGTAGAGCAGGTATGGGGGGCAGCACCAGCATCTGTGATCCTTATTACAATTGAAAAGACACAAGAAAGAGAAAATTAAACAAAAATAACCTGTACTCAAATGAGAAGTCTTCAAAAGCTCATGGAAGGATTTGTATTATCTTTTAATTCATTTTTTCTACTAACTTTTTGAAGTACCTTCCTATTACCCAATGAAGTAGCATCTAAGACATTCTGGGTGCATTCCCATATGTTTTTCCCAAATAATTTGAAGTTGTTTTAACTTTTATTTTGTATAGTTGTGATTATACACAATTTATTAACCTGTTTTTTTAAAGTCTTATATCAATTGTCACAAGCACTTCCCAATCATCATAAGACTTTTAGAAGCATAATGTTTAATGCAGTATGAATATTAAACACTTCCCATCACAATAAAAAGTTAAATTTAAGAGCAAGAAGCAATCTCTGATTTCATATGATATTTTAAAAAATAAAGGTGCGGATAGAACTTGTCTGGGCACACCAGGTTGATACCATCATTGACCAGGTGTGAGCAGATGGCATGTGTGGGGTTGGTCAGCCCATAAACTGGAGGGATGGAGGGTCTGTGCACAGGGGACTGTATACTCCTGGATGATGGGTCCATAAGACTGTGAAGAGACAATATTATGCCAGGATACAAAAATTGGAATGTCTGCTTGGGAAGGCAGGTAACACAAACAGATGAGCATCAGACCAAGAGAAAGTGTGCATCCTCCAAGGGAGGAAGATGCTTAAAGCAAATACTGCCATATGACACCTTCTGATGCCTTGAAGTAAACTAGGATCTGGAATTGTGTGTGTGTGTGTGCATGCGCGAAATCTCCTGAGTTTTAAAGATTGGCTCATTTCCTTCAGACAGAGTTTAGGTCAAATTCAATAGTGAGTGGTGGCTTCAGTTTGTGACATTTGCACTAAACTTTATGCTGCTTGGGAGCAGTCACAGCATGCAATTCTCCCACTCAGAGGCCTCATATACTGCAGTCAACAGCTTAAGAAATAATATTGTACAATAACAACCTCTATCTTCTTAATCTCACTCCTTTCTGAAATTTGGCCCTTTCAAACCTTTCTTGGTGCAGCCTCGACCTTTACCTCAGCTCCAAAGAACCTTGGGGCCAAGCTACTTGTCTTTGGAGGCTCAACTGTGAAAATCCCTATTAAAAAGGCAACCTCTTTAGCAAATCCCAAGGTTTATATATTTTTTTTCCTAGAAAAAATTATGTACATATTAAAATGAATACAGAAATCTCAACTTCTAATAAAGGCAATATGGTGTAGAAGAAAGCTGGATTTGGCATCATTTATAATACAAAAGAATGGGAAACCATTACAGAAACAGATTTATAATTAATAAAAGAGTGTTATAAATAGCTATATGATAACTAAAAACCTGAATGAAATAGCTACATTCCTAGAAAATATACAATTCCAAAACTGATGCAGGAGAAAATAGAGAATGTGAATCAACCAATAAGAACTAAATAAACAAAAATAATGATCAAAGATACTCCCCCTCAAAAGCCTGCAGCCCATCCAGTTTTATGTACAGTTTACCAAATTTTTAAGGAAGAGCTAGTTCCAGCTTCATGTAAGTTATATCAAAAAATTGAAAAATTATGCTTATTTATGATCTTAGAAACTCTTGGAAAATTAGGAATAGGAGTGAACTCCCTTCATGTGATAATATCCATACAGCAAAATACCTATAGTAGACTTTATACTTAATAAAAAAGCCTTATATATATATAGATCTATCTATCTATCTATCTATCTATCTATCTATCTATCTATCTATCTATCTATCTAAAAAAACAAGGACAAGATGGGGATGGCCACTATTACCACAACTGGAGATTCTAACCAACAGTGAAGGAAAGAGAATGAAGAGATGTAGAGATTGGAAATAATACAGATGACATGATCATCTACCTAGAAGAGCCAACATATTCAACAAACCATCACAACTAATGAGAAATCAGCAAGTTTTCAGATATGAGACCAGCTGATGAAAATCAAAAGCACTTCTCTAACAAGCAATAACAAACCTGAAATGGAAAAACTCATTAAAAATAAGAATGTACTTGCAACAGCAACAAAATCTAAAACGTTTTGTAGGAATTAACCAAGAATGCACAAGACCTCTATGAAGAAAAACTTCAAACTATTAAAAGACATTAAAAATGATTTAAATGAATAGAAAGACAGTCTGTGCTTTGGACGGGATGATGGGGGATGATTTGATATCAGAAAGATGTCAAATCTTCTTGAAAGAATCTGTAAATGCATTCAATACCAAAAAAAGTCAGTTAGATTTTTAAAAATGAACTTTTATATATCTAAAAATTGTGATGAAGAATTAAGGTCTAAGGGCCGGCCCGGTGGCACACTGGAGAGTGCGCCGCTTGGGAGCGCGGCGGCGCTCCTGCCGAGGGTTCGCTCTGACAACAATAGAATTTAACCAGAAATAAATAACAGAAAAACAGCTGGAAAGACCCCAAATATTTAGAAATTAAACAACACACTTCTAAATAATCCATGGGTCAAAGAAGTGTTAAGAGAAACTTAATTTTGAACTAAATGAAAATGACAATACAATTTACCAAAATGTATGGAGTATAGCAAAAGCAGTGCTTAGAGGGAAATTTATATCATTAAATGTATGTGTTAGAAAAGAAGAAAGCTTTCAAACCAATAATCTAATCTTTCGCCTTAGGAAACCAGAATTTAAAAAAAGAAGTTTAAGCCTAAAGCACACGGAAGAAAAGAAATAATAAAAATTAGAACATAAATCAATAAAATTGAAAATAGGTAAACAATAGAGAAAATCAACTGAATTCTAAGAGAGGAGACAAAATGGAATCATATAAAAATGCTCAGTTAAAACCAGAGAAGGCAGAAAAACAGATCAGCAAAACCGACAAGCCTTTAGCCAGACTAACCAAGAAAAAAAGAATAACTGACAAATTACCAGTGTCAGAAACGACAAAGGAGTCATCACTACTGATCACATAGACATTGAAAGGATAATAAAAGATAGCAATGAAGTACTTCTTCATTCAAGGTCCTTTTAAAACTCCAGTTCTGACTTACAATCTATTGAGAATAGTAGGCGCAACACTGAGGGTTGCGATCCCGTTGCCGGTCCCCAGTACGGGCGCGACACCGCGGGTTGTGATCCCGTTACCGGTCAGTAAAAAAGACAAAAAGGGAAAAAAAAAAAAAAAAAAGAATTAAGGTCTAATATCCATTTAAGTCAATCTTTATAAGAATACATTGAGGCCTTAACTGGCAGATATTAAGAAAACTATAAAGCCCTAGTAAGAAAAACTGTTAATGTTGGTACAAGGACAGGAAAGACCAATGGAACAAAATACAGAGTTCAGAGACAGATCCACGCATGTATATGAGAAGTTAAAATATGACGAAGAAGGCATAATGAGGAACAAAGAGATAGTATATAGAGAATGTTTAAACTGGATTACTACTCAATGCCACACCAGCTGCTGAATCTTTCCCCAGGTCAGTCTCCTGGTTTTAGAATTCTTTTTTTTTTTCCTTTTTGTCTTTTTTACTGACCGGTAATGGGATCGCAACCCTCGGTGTCACACCCGTACCGGGGACCGGCAACGGGATCGCGACCCTCAGTGTTGCGCCTGCACCACGCTCAGCCAGTGAGCAGGAACCGGTCTCCACATGGGATCCGAACCCTCGGCGGGAGCGCCACCACGCTCCCAAGCAGCGCACTCTCCAGTGCACCACTGGGCCGGCCCATGGTTTCAGAATTCTTCAAGCAAGAGGCAAACACTGGTCTCATGTATGCCCGAAGCTCCCGTGGACACATGCCAAGTCCTACCAATAGCATTTCTACCATTATGACTGCACCCAGATTGGGCCTATAACTCCTGGCAATTTAGCAAGACTCCAGCTTGACTGTGAAATAAATACGAGCTCCCCTATAGGCATCTCCTAGCTTGCCACCATTGACCAGCTTGGAGAATATGCCATCAGACATGGTGGAGAAGCAGCATGCAGGGGGTGGTGGGGAGGGGGAATGTAAAAGTGCTCTCTGATACTGTAGATTCACTTAGAAAAAGTACTTCTTCATTCAAGGTCCTTTTAAAACTCCAGTTCTGACTTACAATCTATTGAGAATAGTAGTTGCTGGACTGGCTTTGCTATCTTTTATTATCCTTTCAATGTCTATGTGATCAGTAGTGATGACTCCTTTGTCGTTTCTGACACTGGTAATTTGTCAGTTATTCTTTTTTTCTTGGTTAGTCTGGCTAAAGGCTTGTCGGTTTTGCTGATCTGTTTTTCTGCTTTCTCTGGTTTCAACTGAGCATTTTTATATGATTCCATTTTGTCTCCTCTCTTAGAATTCTGTTGATTTTCTCTATTGTTTACCTATTTTCAATTTTATTGATTTATGTTCTAATTTTTATTATTTCTTTTCTTCTGTGTGCTTTAGGCTTAAACTTCTTTTTTTAAATTCTGGTTTCCTAAGGCGAAAGATTAGAT
>NW_007736833.1:45105-46218 GCF_000696425.1 Galeopterus variegatus
GCTACTCTATTTTTATGTAATGCCCCTCTTTATCCCTGATAAACCTCCTTGTTCTGACATCTGCTTTTTCTGAAATTGAAGTAGCTTCTCCAACTTTCTTTCTATTGCTATTAATATAACACACCTTTCTTCATCCCTTTACTTTTATCCTTTCTGAGTAATTATATTTAAAGTGGGTTTCTTGTAACATATAGTTGAGTCTTGTTTTTTAATCCATGTTGACAATCTCTATTTTAAACTGGTATATCTAATCATTCACATTTAAAGTGATTATTTATATAGTTGAACAGCCATTTTCTACTTGTTGCATTTATTCCTTCTTTTTCATCCTGTTTTTCTGTCTTCTTTGGCCTTATTTAACCATTTTCTAACTTCATTTTATCTCCTCTCAGTGTATTAAATCTTAAAAAAAATTTTTTAATGGTTGCTCTGTAGTTAACAATGTACATTTTTAACTAATTTGAGTTCACCCTTAAATAAAACTATATGGTTTTATGTGGTATGCTGGTACTGTTATAGAATCGGATTCAGCAAGGAAGTGGCAGACACTCAGGGGGTTGGAGAGTCAGAAGTTTATTNGTGCAAGGCCTTTTATAGGCAGGTTAGGTGGGCTTTTTAATTTTCAATTTCTAAGCATATATCTTAAGCAGGCAGTTGCTAGTTTTGGCTTCTCCAAATTCATGTGACCTAAGCAGGCATACAAGTGAGATTACAGAGAAGAGGAATGCAGGCAGGCAGTTGATTATTTTCTGGGCTGAGTTCCGGGGGTCTTGGTAGATAAGCACATTTAGCTACAGGGGCACTGCACAAGCACATAACAAATTTTAATTTTGAGTTTTTCCAACAGTACCTTATAACAGATTATTCTCAATTCCTTCTTCCCATTCCTTATGACATTGCTGTCACTTGTTTTACTTGTCCATATGCTATAATCATCTAAATACATGGTTGCTATGATTTCTTTATAAACATAATCTTTTAGATTAATTAAGAATAATTAAAATTAAGGCTTTTATTTTACTTTTACTTATTCCTTCTGTAAGTCTCTTTTTTTCATTATGTAGACCCAAATTTCAGACCTATGTAATTTTCCTTTTCTCTGAAGAACTTTTT
>NW_007736833.1:46275-55991 GCF_000696425.1 Galeopterus variegatus
TTCATTATGTAGACCCAAATTTCAGACCTATGTAATTTTCCTTTTCTCTGAAGAACTTTTTTAAAAAAATATTTCCTGCAAGGTAGGTCTACTGGTGACTGACTCTGTAGGGACCCCATGGGCGCCTGAACAAAGGACACACCCTGGCAATATGGCGCCCTTCCTGGTTCTTCTCCGCAGTAAACAAGCTCACTGGCGCCAACACCCAAGCCCACCCACGCCAAACCTCAGCCAGTCACAGGTCAAGGCTCACCTCCTGCCCAGTCCCGTCCAATCAGTTACCGCCCCACCCGCTCTCTCTCCTGCCCTGGAGCACAGCACCCTATAAATGTACGTGCAGTCCTTGAATAAAGCGGAATTTCTCTGGTGAACTGTTAGCCCGGGTCTCGCGTGATTCCTTCGTCTGTGCGTCCCTTCAGACTCCTTTAGTACAGTTACCGCCCCGTCCGCTCTCTCTCCTGCCCCGGAGCACAGCACCCTATAAATGTACGTGCAGTCCTTGAATAAAGCGGAACTTCTCTTTCGAACTGTTAGCCCGGGTCTCGCGTGATTCCTTCTTTCTCTGGCAAACTGTTAGCCCGGGTCTCGCGTGATTCCTTCGTCTGTGCGTCCCTTCAGACTCCTTTAGTATTTTCTTTTTTGTCCGAGAAAGTCTTTATTTCTCTTTCACTTTTGAGGGATAATTTTTGGGTGTGCAGATTTCTACGTTGGTAATTCTTTTTCTTTCAACACTAAGTGTTTCATTTCCACTCTCTTCTTTCTTGTATAGTTTCCGATTAGAAGCCCCCTGAAATTCTTACCCGTGTTCCTTTATATGTACAGTGTTTTTGTTTTCTGGTTTCTTTAAAGATTTTTCTTTTTGTTTTTGATTTTTTTTTTTTTGCAGTTTGAATATGGTGTGTGTGTATGTGTGTGTATTTGTGTGAGTGTTTTGTATTTATCCTGCTTGTTCTCTGAGCTTCTAGGATATGTAGGGTAAAGGTTTTTTGTTTTTATAATTTTTTTCTTTTTGCATTTCACTTGGGGAAGTTTCTATCTTTACTCTCATTGATTTTTAAATTTTTTTCCTCAGCTGTGTCTAGTCTACTGATAAGAACACCATCAAAGATATTTTTCATTTTTGTTATGGTGTTTTTGATTTCTAGCATTTTCTTTTATTTTTTTTCTTAGTGTTCCCATCTCTCTGTTTTCATTACCCATCTGTTTGTGCATACTATCTACTTTTTCCATTGGAGCCCTTAACATATTATTCATAGTTATATGGTTTAAATTCCCTGTCTGATTCTTCAAACATCTGTGTCATATCTGAGTCTGGTTCTGCCAATTACTTTATCTCCTCAGACTGTGCTTTTTCTTGCTTTTTGGCATGCTGTGTAATTTTTTGTTGAAAGCTGAACGTGTTTTATTGGGTTAAAGGCCTTTGGCGTGTGGATTTATGTTATTCCGACTAGGAGTTGGGCTGTATTTAATATTTGCTGTACCTATAGGTGCTAGAGGCTTCAAACTCCTCTAGGGTCTTTGTTTTTCTCCTTTGTTGTATTTGGATTTCCCTAAGTATTTCTTTTCAGAAAGAGTCTGTGTCTTGCAACGTTTTCATCTGTAATCCACACTTATTACACAAGAGCTCTGTTGGTGTGTAAGTAACGTATGAGGGGAGGGATAGCATTCTATTATCTTCTGATTAACCCTCAGCCTTTTCGTGGACCTGTTTCTCAGAGCTGTAACATACTCAAGTGTTTGTCCAGGAGTATAGCTTTTCCCCCACTCCCTCTTCCTTCCAGCTATAGGGGCAGAAAGAGGTGATCCCTTTCTTCTCTATCATGAAAAATCAAAGCTGACACTCCTATAACAAAAGATAGGTTAACAGAAAAGATTAACAAGTTTATTATGTGCACAAGTGTCCACAGGAATCATACAACATATAAAAACTCAAAGAAAGGGCCAGAAAGTTGAAGCTTAAGTACCCTCTTCAATGGGGAGGAGAGATGAGGGAGCAGGAGTAAATGATTTTCGGGGAAAACAGATGAGCCCAAAGAACAATGGCATTGGATGAAATTTCTTTGAGCTCTGGTGGAGGTGTCAGAAAGGTGAGGGGTGGAACTTCACTGTGAACAAAGGTTGTCTAATTATGCAGATAAAACCTCTCAGGTAATCTCTTGGAGCTGCCCTCAGGAGAAAAGTCTGTCTGGGCATGGTGAGGACTCCCAGTCTTTTCTCTTCTCTTGTGGTTCATCTTTCCTGGTTATTTGATGAGATTTCTAGCGAGGGGGTTTGAAGACAATTGCATTCCTTGTGGAAAGAAGCTTTCTTAGATAAGGGAATTCCAGAGAGAGCCCCTCCTGGTGCTTCAGGAAAGAAGATCATAGAGATAGGGGAGGGAGGGAGGTGGGGGACAGTCAGGAGTGACCTTGCTTCTAAGGCTTTTCAATTTTCAAAGCACTCAGCATGTCCAAGTGTCATATTTTGGGAAATAGTTTCTGTGCCCCAGCACCAGCTGCAGTGTTCCCAGTCTACTTCCCTGAAGCCCTGACCCGTTTCAACTATTTTCCCCTGTTAGGTGAGATAGCAGGGCCAGACTGGAGGGGAGGGACACCTTTCCACAGCTAGGATAAGCCTCTGCAAAGTCCTTTCCACTAGAGAGTAGACCTTTGTATGGGAAAAGCTCTGGGCTTATTTCACAATTACTCTTCCCCAGAGCCAACAGGGGATCTTTCTCAGATCTTCACTGTGAGAACCTGCTGGGATTCCTGGAGGTAAAGCCCAAGTAAATGTGGGGACCTCCTAAAACTTTTCTCACTCTTATGCTAATTCATACCCAGCCTCCAGCAATTTGTCAAAATCACCATTTTAGTGTTCCTACCAGCTTATATCTCCAGGCAGCTTTTGCTCAAGGTAAGATGATCTTGGCTGTGTCTCTCTGAATAAACCTGTTTCTCTAGATTTTGGGGGTAGTGGTTTGCCCTGTGACCTCAGTTCTCTAAATGGTCCAAGAAAGGTATTTATTTTTCATTTGCCCAGCTTTTTGTTATTGTAAGGACAGCAGTGATGACTTCCAAGCTCCTTACATATTGGAAATAAAATTTTGTAACTAAAGCTTTCAGTTAAAGCTAAATTTCCTGTTTAAATTGCTCGTTCTTTCAGTAAATTTCTATAACTAACCTCTCATTGTGTTTCTTCCTATCTGCCCTTTAAAATAGTGCCTTTGGAAAGACCAATGTAACATTTCTCTCCTGCTTTGCCCATCTGAAAAAATGAACAGTTTCTTACTGGATTAATGGAATCACTGGAGAAAAGAGACGATGAATGGAAGAGACAGGTAACTGAGATTCAACATTGGGGAAAGCCCGACTAGGAAACTGTAAAGAAAATACAGACAGACTGGTCAGGCTCCATCACCTCATATCTGGCTGAGCATGACTCAGCCTGTCTGGTGTAAATATGTTAACTGTGCTTGTGTGCCCATGTGTTCCTTGGTTATCTGGCTCTAGTATAAAAAACAATGGCTCTGATCCACTGGGGGTTGAGCTTGTGTCCAAATAAAGCATGTTAATCTTGAAAAAAATAAAATAAAACAGTGCCTTTGGCACAGGAGTCACAGCTGTGTACCTAAGGTTCCTTGAGGGTTGCTTGGCCCAACCTAAATCCAGCTAGGCCAGCTGAACCTGCAGACATCCCTGCTGAGCTTGCATGAATGTCTGATCTTTGACTTCAGAGGGCTGAGGGCTCCACCTTCAGATGCCATCATCTTCTAAACACAAAGACAGAGAACCTATAACAGTGCAGATCACTGAGGGAGTCCTTCCAACCCTTTGACAGTCATGATACCCATGCCTCACACCAACCCTAATCACTTCCTTGTAAATGTAACACCTTCTGCATTGTGGGGAAGCTGCTTCTAAGATGCTGATTTCCTGCCTTCGCACAATGTCTGCCTTGTGATTAAACTTTTTTTCTCTACTGCAAAGACATGTGCTTTGGTATTGG
Source organism: Galeopterus variegatus (assembly GCF_000696425.1). Lineage (NCBI taxonomy): Eukaryota > Metazoa > Chordata > Mammalia > Dermoptera > Cynocephalidae > Galeopterus > Galeopterus variegatus. The sequence continues at coordinate 50,260 of NW_007736833.1, forward strand.
CTTTCCCTGGCATGGGCAAACGGACCCCACCAAGTCTGGTAACCTGAAGTCTCCTTTTGCTACATTTTAATGAGTCCTGCATGGATATTGAAAGAAAGTGAGCTGAAACGCAGGATACTGATCAAGCTTTATTAAAGGAAGAATATATGCTGGGTAATAGAGCTGCAACATAACCAGCGCCACTTTAGACAAGCCCAAGTACAAAATGGCACTGCCCCCCTCCTCCCCTCCCCTCCCCCCTTCCCTGTTCGAGAAGCCTCCTGACTTAAAAGAAACCCCTTTTGCTTCCGCAAGGACTCAGTTCTCCACCCCAAAGCACATTAGCATAATGACCCTCCTTGATGGCATCACCCAGCTCTTGGCACCAACATACCGATATAAGCTCTACCACCCCCACACCTGGTGCTGTCCCCTTTCCAGGGCAGCCCTGGGCTGCCTGCTACTCTGAGCACAGCCCAGCAGATTTCTTTCTTTAATAAAGATTGAGTGGTACCCAGCATCTTGGCTCACTTTCTTTCACTATGGTGCTGAAACCTGGGAAGGGTTTTGGCCAATGCTGTGGGTGATTGCCCACTCTCTGGGGGTGACTGGCCCTCGGCCGCCCTTCCCAGACCTCCTGGAACTGGGTACACTCGGGGCTCTCTCTCCTTTTGCCATTTCAGACCAACATATCCAACACCGGCCTCAATTCAGGGTGAGTCAGTGGGTCTGTCCTGCCTGCATCTACGGTTCCCCCAACTACTCTCTCTATGACTCAGGTCTCTATGAAAGCCCAGGCATCTGGCTGAGGGAACCCTTCTTGTGCCCCCCAGCTATTGGAGGATGCTCCATTATCTGGTCAGTTGGCTATTTTTCTCTTGAAAAGAAGGTGGGCAACAGAGAGGATGCCCTTTGCTGGCACACTTCTTCTACCAGGACTGACTGCCCTTTCTCACCCTCTACATGGGATCCTCATGATCCAAACCTCCATGCTCTATGCCGTTGGGCTGTCTCCTGGCCAATTTCTTGGCATCCAGGGAGACATTGAACCTAAATGCCTAGTTTTCTACTGTACTCCATGCTCTATGCCTCTGGGCCACTCTACGCCTCTGGGCCATCTCCTGGACAATTTCTCAGACTCCAGGGAGACATTAAAACTCAAACGCCTCATTACAATGGATCCCAGTGGCCACAAGATGGCACTTGATTTAGACACTCACCAAAATGGCAAAACCTGTAGAGATTCCTTGTCCAGGCCTTCTCCTATCTCTGAACATGTTCTCTCTGTCAAAACAGTCCTATGTCTCAAATTCTCCTAGCTCATGCTTGACTTCTTGTTCCAGACTCGGATCAATCTTCTGATCCATCAGCCCTCCACATTTCTCTCTCTTCCCCACACCTGGCCTCCAGACACTCATCCTCAGCTCAACTCCTCCCCTTCTCCCCCTTCAGCAGGTAACAACCCCGCCTCAGCTCCGGCTTTTTTTAACCCTTCCGTGAAGTGGCTGAGATGGAAGGAATTGTCTGAGTCCATGTACAGGGAACAGGTCTGGATGGTGGCTCAGGTACATGCTCAAAATAATAGGCAGCCTGTAGGAGGCATTGCTGTTTCTTGCACAGACCCAAATTGAGACTACCAGGCTGGCAACGGGGATCAGGATCTCTAGGATAATATGATCACACACTTGATTTAAAGCCTCCAAAAGGCTACTCACAAGTCAATTATGACAAGCTTAGAGAAATGACACAGATGCACTGAAAATCTCAGCGAGTTCCTAACCCACATCTCTGAGGCTTTACATGAATAAACATGTATAGACCCAAACTCCCCTGCAGGCATGGCCCTCTTACACTCTCATTTCATTACCCAATCAGCCCCTGATATTTGAAAAAAACTGTAAAAGAGATCAGGCCAAATGTCAGCTCCTGGCTAATGCCATCCGTGGCTCACATACTCCAAAGCCGGCTGCCTCAAGCGGCAAGCCACCCAGGAACTGCTTCAAATGCAGTCAACCGGGCCACTCAGCAAGGGCCTGTCCTAACCTGTCCTCACTACAAATGGCCAGGTCAGTGAGGGATTGACTGTGCCATTCGCCAGAGAGGGAGTGGCCCAGTCCCCAACCTACAGCCTTTGGCTTCACAGCCATCTCTACCGGAGCTTCTAGGCTTTGCCCAGGAGGAGGATTGACAATGCTCAGGGCCTGAGGCCCCCATGGAGATCACCACACGTGAGCCCACGGTAACTTGCCTCATAGCAGGTAAGCTGATCTCTTTTGTCATTGATACAGGGGCCATTTACTCTACCCTTCCTAAGTATGCAGGACCAACAACCCCATCCTCTATCACAATAGTAGGGGTCACAGGATCAGAATACCAGCCACAGATCACTCAAGCCCTTTCCTACACCCTACATCACACTCAATTCACACACAAATCCTTAATAAGGCCTCAATGTCCAGCCCCCTTATTGGGATGGGACATTCTTTTCAAATTCAAAGCTACTCTTACCCTAAACACTTTAACTCCAGCTATGATACTCCTGTTACAAGCCGCACCCAGACCTGGCCCCTGGGGCTTCCACCTTCCCCTCCCCCTCAGACAAGGTTAATCCCTAGTATGGGAGGCTTCTCTTCTCTCTCCATTACTATGCACCATTCCCCTATACTTGCTAAATTGCTGAACCCCTCTTTGTTCCCTAATGTCCCACAGTACCCCATCACTAACAAACACCCATTGTACACAAACTCCTTTCTTATCTCTCATGGCCTACCCGCTCGCCTTTTAATACACCCATCCTTCCAGTTATAAAGCCTAATGGCTCATACCACTTAGTACAGGACTAATCTTGACACACACCATTCCCAACAACTTACTTGGACAGTACTACCTCAGGGGTTTTGGGGTAGCCCCCACTTTTCCAGCCAGGCCTTAGCTCAAGAATTATCTGAACTTTCCCCAACCTCTACCACTTTAATACAATATGTGGATGACCTCCTCCTTTGTAGCCCCTCCTATGAGGATTCACAGGCCCACACTGTTGCTCTCCTTAATTTCCTGGCCTCCAGGGGATATCAAGTGTCCCCTGGCAAGGCCCAAATTTCTTCTCCTTCAGTTCAAGAGTCTAATTTCTGAACTCCCTACTCCTACTGCAAAGGGTGAAATCCTTTCTTGGGGCTTGTGGGGTATCTTCACCTGTGGATTACTAACTTTGGCGTGCTAGCAAAACCACTTAATGGGTAGCCAAAGGGGATCCTGCCATTCCTTTAAAGCCCACAAAGCCCATTCATTCTCCCTTCCAGTGATTAAACACCGCTGTCCTTGTATCCCCAGCTCTATCTCTCCCAAACCCATCTCATCCTTTTATCCTAATTGTCACTGAAACCCAAGGATTGGCAGTTGGGTTTTTGGGACAAAAGGCAGGAGATATTTTCTCCCCAGTTGCATACCTCTCTAAACAACTAGACACCACAGCTTGAGAATGGGCCCCTGTTTATGGGCCTTGGTGGCAGCTGATCTTTTAGCACAAGAAAGCTCTAAACTAACTTTTAAACAACAAACACTCAAGACCTTCTCAGCCATAAGGCCAATTCTCTCCCTTTCCCGTCTACAACTTTTTTCTTTTCTTTTTTAAAGATGACTGGTAAGGGGATCTCAGCCCTTGGCTTGGTGTTGTCAGCACCATGCTCAGCCAGTGAGCCAACCAGCCATCCCTATATAGGATCCAAACCTGTGGCCTTGGTCTTATCAGCACCACACTCTCCCGAGTAAGCCACGGGCCAGCCCTTCCTGCCTACACCTCATTTACCTTACCTTCACTGAAAACTCCAAGTTCTCCTTTAAACCTTGCCCTCCCTTAAAATCCAGCCACTCTCATCCCAAAACACTCATGACCCTTAGAACACAGTTGCATGGAGGCTTTAGACCCCTTTCTCAATCCCTTTTCACACATCTCCCCACATCCCATTACACAATTCATAGATGGGAGTGCCACCTCCACGCCTACCCCCCAGGCAGGTTATGCCACAGTAAATCTAACACAAGCTATTGAGTCTGCACAACTCCCAAAGGAGGCTGGGGTTATACACTGCAGAGGACACCAAACCTCCAAGGACCACACAGCCCAGGGAAACAAACTGGTGGATCTTACCGCAAAACAGGCTGCTCAATCACCAGGACCCCACTCTTCCTCTCCTGCTCAGTTCCTTCTCATGGCCCCTATGCCCTTATCCCAATACACACTCCCAAGAAATACAACACCTCCAACAGTTGGGGACACAGAGAAAGGACAACTGGCATACTCTGTCCAGTTGCTATGTCCTCCCTACTACACAAGCTGAGCAAATCCTTTTAGATTTCCATAATTCAGTTCATATAGGCTATAAACTCATACTATGCCTTCCTCAACCCTTATATTACTCTCCCCACAAAAGGACACCCTATCTTCTAACAATAGCAGATTCCTTTTCAGGTTGGGTTGAGGCTTTTCCCTGCACTTCAGAGGATGCTATAGCAGTAACACATGCTCTCACCTCAGAAATCATCCCTCGTTTTGTTTTGGCCTCCCCACCAGTCACTCACTCGCCTACGGGCTGCCCCCGCCGGTTAGCTCACTGGGTGAGCGTGGTGCTGACAACACCAAGTCAAGGGTTAAGATCCCCTTACCGGTCATCTTTAAAAAACAAAACAAAACAAAACAAAAAAAAAAAAACAGGCTACTCAATTACCAGGCCCCCACTCTTCCTCTCCTGCTCCAGCCCTTCTCATGGCCCCTATGCCCTTATCCCCATAAATACTCTGAGAAATACAACACCTCCAACAGTTGGGGGCACAGAGAAATGACAACTGGTTTACTCTCCAGTCGCTATGTCCTCCCTACTACACAAGCTGAGCAAATCCTTTTCCATAATTCACTTCATACAGGCTATGAACTCCTACTAGGCCTTCCTCAGCCCTTATGTTACTCTCCCCACAAAAGGACTCGCTATCTTCTAACCTTAGTAGATACCTTTCCAGGTTGGTTTGAGGCTTTTCCCTGCACTTCAGAGGATGCTACAGCAGTAACTCATGCTCTCACCTCAGAAATCACCCTCATTTTTTGCCTATCCGCCAGTCACTCACTCGCCTATGGGCTGCCCCCCAAAAGCCCACAGGCACCAGCCCCCTTGAACTTATGTACAGAGGCCCTTCACACTCACACCTCTCCCTTCCAGCTTATCACCTTTAGGCCAGTATCTCCCTACTCTTTCGCTCATTAGGGATATTCTTTGGGAACAGGCTAACTGTCTTCACCCTCTAAGACTTTAAACTGAGCCCAGGATAGCAAGTGTATATGAAAACCTGAATCCCAAAGTCCCCCTACTCACCATGTTGGGAAGGGCCTTATACAGCACTTCTCGCCACCTCCATGGCAATGAAAGTATTAGGAAAGGTCCCTTGGTATCACTTATCCTTGGTAAAACTAGCACCTGAGACTTTACCCAAATATCTGTTGACACCAAGCCAGAGGGGTCCCTCTACTCAACCCCCAACCCAAAATCTTCTCATGCTTCATCTATTTTAGGACCCACAAAACTAAAAATCTCCAGGACCTCCACTCTTCCCCCAATCCTAGAAGAAGGATGATCTTTCACCCGGTGATTATCCGCTCACTCTTGCAGGCCTGCTCCACATCCTTTGCACAAGAGCTGCTATTACACTGTCTGTCTAGTACTTGCTACAGGATTGGCAGCAGCTGCCCCAGAGCAGTGGAACAT
>NW_007736833.1:56991-58053 GCF_000696425.1 Galeopterus variegatus
ACTGGCATAGCGGGCCCTGCTACTGCCTCTCAGTTCTATCAAAAACTCTCAGAAGAACTAAGTATAGACAACATCTCCTCCCTCCAGTGACAGGTCACCTCACTTGCAACAGTCACTTTACAGAACTGTCAGGCCCTTTACTTCCTTACCGCCAAGAAGGAAGGCACCTGCCTCTTCTTGGGGGAGGAATGTTGTTATTACATAAATGAGTCCGGCGTGATCCAAAACAACTGAAACCATTTCACTGAACCCTTGGATACCCTTGCTAATGCCCCTCCTAGGACCCTAACTGTGCCTCATCCTGTCTCTTTTGGTGTTTCTCTAATTTCTTGCAGGAATGTATGCAGGCTTTCACAAAGCAAAAGGTCACCAAATTGTCCCTTCAAGGAGGATATCAGCCCCTCAGAATCAGTGACCCTTGCCGGGAGGAATACAGCCTCCCCACACGAAACCAATACCCCACCACCTAAATCTTTTATTTTTTCCATATCTTCGCCCATCTCCAGCAGGAAGTAGCTTCAGAAGAATAAGACCTCCGCCCCTTTCCCCTTTTTCCTATACTTAAAAGGCAGGAATAATAGATGTGCAACATAACCAGCGCCACTTTAGACAAGCCCAAGTACAAAATGGCACCTCCTACCTCCTCTCCTCCCCTCCCCCCTTCCCTGTTCGAGAAGCCTCCTGACTTAAACAGAAACCCCTTTTGCTTCTGCAAGGACGCAGTTCTCCACCCCGACCCACATTAGCATAATGACCCTCCTTGATGGTATCACCCAGCTCTTGGCACCAATATACCAATGTAAGGTCTACCACTCCCACACCCGGTGCTGTCCCCTTTCCAGGGCAGCCCTGGGCTGCCTGCTACTTTGAGCACAGCCCAGTCAATTTTCTTTCTTTAATAAAGCTTGAACGGTACCCAGCATCTCGGCTTACTTTCTTTCACTGGGCTGCACTCAAAGTGGAGGGCAGTACCAGGCCTGGGGGTGGGAGAGCTTAACAGACTGTAGGGCACCAAGGGCTGGCTGAAGCAATCAAGGAGGGGCATTGTGAGGGAGGGGCATT
>NW_007736833.1:58830-60007 GCF_000696425.1 Galeopterus variegatus
GGCTGAAGCAATCAAGGAGGGGCATTGTGAGGGAGGGGCATTGCACCCATGTGGAAGCAAAGGGCTTCTATTTCACAGAAGTCATGAGGCCTCTTGTAAAGGGAAGGGCGAGGGGTTGGGGGCCATTTTGTCCTTGACCTTGCCTAAAATGGTGCTGGTTATGTTCAAGATCTATCAGATATTTCTAGCACTTTTCTTAGAATGTAGATGTACTTACCATCCATATATCAGCTTTGTGGCTTCAGTCCAAATTTCAAGACAAAAAGAAAAGTTCCATTTAACATGCTATAGCATATATCTGCATACCTAGTACATAGTATTTGGCAAAGTGACTAAAACATAATAGGCACCGAGTGTATATTCTCAAAAGAAAGAAAGAAAGGAAAAAGAAATAGGGAAATCAGAGAAAATGAGGAAGAAAGAAAAAATAGAAAGCATAAGGGGAAAGAGTCAAGATTCAAAATTTATCAAAAATTATATCAACATAAATGGGCTACATTGTATATACTGAATAGTAACATAAATAGTGTTAAATAAAAATTCTAGGAGGTCATGGCTTTGGACTGTTTCTGCACTTGGAGTCACTGCTGCTGTTCCAAGTCACCAAACGCAGGCCAAGCTGTCTGACCTTCTGAGAAATCAGGACAGTGATAACATCCAGTTTTCCAAACAGGCCAGTTAAAGTCTTCCATAGGCATGATAATGAAGCTCCTTCTGCTTTAATCCTTACACACAAAAGATAGCCTGAAGTAACCTGATGTGAACTAATCAGTTCTCTTTTTTCTTTTTTTTGGCTGCCGGCTTGTTTGGGGATCCAAACCCTTAACCGTGGTGTTACCAGCACTATACTATAACCAAGGGAGCTAATGATCCAGCTCTGATCAGTTATTTTTCTATTGTTCTATCTCTCTGTTCCCCACCTTGCAAGAAAAAATAACTTTGAAAGGTAACTAATACACTCTTCGGTCTTTGCTTCTGCTTTATTCAGCCCTTCTCTGTCTATAAAGCCAACCTTTGTTCAGCTCCTGGGAAACACTTATTCTATTTTATGGGATGAAGTGTTGCCTGATTCTAGAATCACAACAAAGCCAATTGAGATCTTTAAACTAATTTTGTTGTAAAATTGTCATTTGGGGCCGGCCCGGTGGCGCACTGGATAAGTGCGCCGCTTGGGAAG
>NW_007736834.1:0-8767 GCF_000696425.1 Galeopterus variegatus
TATATATACATTGTGGGATGGTAACTAATTAACAAATGCTTTGCCTCACCTAATTTTTTTTTTATTTTTTGTGGTGAGAACACATAACATCCACTCTCTTAGTATTTTTCAAGAATACAATATATCTTCATTAACTACAGTCACCATACTGTATAATAGATCTCTTGAATTTATTCTTCCTATTTAACTGTAATTTTGTATCCTTTGATAAACATCTTCCCATATTTCCACCAACCCTACTTCCCCAATCACCCAAGCCTTTAGTAACCACCGTTCTACTCTCTATTTCTATGAGATCATGCAGTCTTTGTCTTTCTGTGCCTGGCTTATTTCACTTAACATAATATCCTTCAGGTTCATCCATGTTGACACACAAATGGCAGGATTTCCTTCTTTTTATGGAGGCATAGTAGGTCATTGGGTATATGCACCAGATTTTCTTTATCTATTTATCTGTTTGATGGAGGTTTGGGTTGATTCTATATCTTGGTTATTGCTGCAATAAATGTGGGACTGTACATCTCTCTTTGACATACTGATTTCATTTCCTTTGGATATATACTTCGTAGTGGAACTGTTGGATCTATATAATTCTAATAATGTGAATATACACTTTAGATCTAAATATAAATTGTCATGTTACTATATTTGGAGGTTTGTGGAAAGGTGGTCAGAATTTAAGAGAGCTAAATCATCATTTACTATATTTGAAAGACAATAGATAATATCGAAAATTTCTAAGTCAGTAAATGGCAGCATAAACATATTATTTAAAATACAAGGATACTTCAAAAAGTTTTATTATCATTTAGTTCTAATTTTCCACTTTTTGAAGTAACCTCATATTGAGGGAAATACCAGAAGAAACAATTTAAACAGTTGAGAATGTTTGATCCTGTAGAATGTAAATCCACCACGACATCTGTGGTACTAAAGCTATTTTTCATGTTCATGACCCTCAAGATGCCTTGGAATATAGTAAGCATCAACAGATATTTGTTGAATGGTGTTGAATGATTTGATAAATGCTGAGGAATAAAATCTGTCTTGTACTTCGAATTTCAGATTTTGGCTTTTCAAATTAGGAATGCTCAACATGCACTCAGACTCCCTTGCTCCTGATGAGATGGTGGCCTCCAAATCTCCAGAGGTCCCTTGTGGGATTGAGCTAAAGCTACATTTTCCAAAACATTGCTCAGAATCTCACCCTTGTGTGGCTTGTTTCCCTATCATGTCTCCTTTCCCCATTTCCCTATTGTCTGCTCCTTGGAATACTTCCTAATAAATCAGTTTCACATGAATGGGCATCTCAGAGTCTGCCTGTGGGGAACCCAACCTGAAACACTTACCATATGGGATTGGAATTGTTGTATTGTAGTTCTGAATAAGTTTTCATTCTGACTTTTCTCTTATCAACGTTCCTGTTTCTTTTTCCTACAAAAATTGTTTGAGGGTCTTCTATAGGGTTTTAAGATAGGCATGCTTTAAAAAAAATTCATAGCATGTTAAGTAAACCTCCAATTTTGCCTATTAGCGGGTTATTAACTAATAAATAAGAGATGAGTTATTTTTATACTTTGAAAGAGAATTCCTCTTTCTCCATGGCATTCAGATTTGTGAGTCTGCTTTGTAAAAAAATTACATCCTATAGCATAATTTACTTTAGAGCGTTGTAAACAGCACTAAAATATATCTGGTATCTGCATAACTCTATAAATACAAGAAAGAAAGGGAAAAATGAGAGATGGGGAAGGCTGTTAATATTTATTGAGAGTCTACCATGTATCAGACACTGTATATGTAATTTGAAGGAGAGGTTAAGGAACTTGCTCCAAGGTCACATAATTAGTGAAGAGTGAGCTGGGAATTTAAACTAGAACAGAACAGAACAGAAACGAGTGAAATTAAGCTCTTTTGTAGTTTTAGGGAAAACTGTACTCTTACTTGTTTTGATAATACTACTTTTATTATCTTCATGCAAACATATCAGTCTTTTGGTTTAATTGCTACTGGGCCATTTTCTATAATATTTCTGTAGGATTTCTTTGGTCCATCTAGTTTTCTCCATTCTCACAGCCGAGAGCGCTATATCAAGTTTCAGTGGACTGCTATCTCCCACTCTGCACAATCTCTTTTGTATGGGAGGACCAGCACTCACTCTTTTTAGTGTGGTGCAGTGTGTCTCTGTCACTGGAACACAGCTGTGGTTTTTCAGTTACTTTTTCCATTAAATTAAATTGTTTTATTACAGTCTTACGGGCACTTTACTAGTGGGTAGAAAGTCCCCCTTGCCAGTTGTTGTCATCACCCATTTGCTTTGGCACATGCTTTTGGCTTAGGAGGATAGACCAGTTTGCCTTTGATTCATGCACAAGCCAGACTTGGGCCTTGGATGTCTTCTCAGTTCTTTTGCTCCTGACACTGCTGGAGGAGGAGGGGTTGATCTATGTGCCCTTTCCATGTAACATCTTCTAGGCCTCAGTATTTGAATCCTTACCAGTAGAGAGAAGACCATGGTCTTCATCTATGCAGTGCTCACTTAGACACTCAGCTGTGTCTCTGAATATCTGTAGAAGGCCCTATGCTATATGTTTTCCTTTTGTGAATATTTATATGTGTTAATTATTCTCCTCAAGCCCTCTATTACTTGGGCAAACCTCCAATTTCCTTGTAACTTTCTGCTGTTTTGATAATTTTGTTTATTTTAAATAAAATGTCAGAGTTCGGAGTTTAGAACTGGAAGCAGCTTTACAGGTTATCTAATTCAACCCTCTCTAATTTGAGTTGCCCAATTTATAATGTAAATAATTTCATAATTGTAAGTCATATATTTTTAGTTAAGGAAAATTTGAAAACAGAAGGGAGAAAACAAAAACAAAGATCATATGTGAATGTATTTTGCATGTGAGAAGGACATGAATTTTGGGGGGCCAGGGGTAGAATGCTATATTTGAATGTGTCCCCTCCAAAATTCAGGTATTGAAAGTTAATGGTGTGAGAAATGCCCTTACCCATCCAATGCCAAAGAATGGACCCAGAGACTTGAAGTATGGGAAAGTGAGACTTTAATGGCATTCTTGCAAGATCAGGTGTCTGATGGGCAGGCTTACCCGAAATGGTTACTGCAAGCAATTTATTCCCTAGTGTGCAAGTCCCTCCCCCAGTTCCTCATTGGCTGAGTACTATGGGGTGTACAATCTTCCTAGACATAGCCTAAGTTTTATTATTTCTTTATAAGGCATTTTCTTGTCTGGTGGAAAGATGTAGGCTCAGGACAAGCCCACGTAAAAGGCCCACTACATGTCCTGAGGAGGGAGAAGAACAAGGAAACAAAAGAATAAAGGCCTGGTGACCAGCCGCTGTCTTGAGAAGTCATTTTCAGGAGAGTGTACTTTCTGAGATTGCCACACCTGCAAGCTAGTTAAGTAAATTTTGTCAAGCTATTCTTGAAAATGAATCACTTAGGCTATTTTCTTACAATGGCCAATGTGATGGTATTAAGAAGTGGAGTCTTTAGGAGATGATTAAGCCATGAGGGCTTCTCGCTCATGAATGGGTTTAATGCTCTTATTAAAGAGGCTTCAAATAACATTAGGCTGTCTTGTACTTCCACCCTGTGCCATGTGAGAATACCACAAGAAAGCTCTCATCAGATAAAATGTTGGCTCTTTGATCTTGGACTTCCCAGCCTCCAGAACCGTGAGAAAATAAATTTCTGTTCTTTATAAATTATCCAGTCTCAGGTATTCTGTTATGGCAGCACAAAACAGATAAAGACAACATGTAATATTAATGTCTGGTTATGATTGCTGTTATTATTTTGATGTACGTTTTTTAAAAAAAATACTGTTTTATGCCTGTAATTTAAAAAACATAGTATGAACATGTAATTTTCTTAGTTTTTTTCTTTTAATGTATTTTAATTTAGCTAGTTACACAAAAATGCATTCTTGTTAAAAATTCTAACAATATAGGAACATCAAAATTTCCCCTTACTTCCTCTTCCCTGCCTACTTCCCCATTCTGTTTTTTCCTAGACATGACACTATGATCAATTTAGTGTGCATCTCGTCATATCTATTTCTCTGTATTTACATACACATATGTACATAGTTTTGTTTTATGTAAATATAACATTAATTATGTCATGATCTGTGCATTTGTCTGAAACTTACATTCTTCACTTAATTAAATACTTTAGACATCTTTCCATTTCAATCTATCATGTCAGTCAGGGTTCAGGCAAAAAACAAATGACTGAATTCAAATTAAGTAATTTGACGGGATTTTGATAAACTAAATTGTATGACCAGGGTGTAGGAAAACCATAAGGGACAATGTAATATCCTGAGATTGGTAATAATGAAGGCACTGTTACCACCTCTAGACCAGGTACAGGGAAGGGTGGGGAGGAGTTATTGGGGGTAGGGAGGGAGAGGTAGAGTGAGAGAGAGAGAGAGAGAGAGAGAGAGAGAGAGAGAGAGAGGTTGAGAGAGAGAGAAAGAGGCAGAGAGAGTTGGGTGGAATGAGCCACTTGGTCCCACACTTTCAGTGGAGGGAGGTAGTCAGTCTCAATCAATTCCACAGGGAAAGAGCCAGGGAAATAAAAAGTGCTACCTCTCTCCATTCCTCCTTCCCTTTCTGTTGTGGATTGAATAATTGTGTACCCCCCAAATTCATATGTTGAAGCTTAACTCCCAGTGTGATGGTATTTGGAGGTGGGGCCTTTGGGAGGTAATTGGGGTTAGATGAGGTTATGAGGGTAGGCCCTCATGATGGAATTAGTGGCCTTATAGGTAGAGAGAAAGAGAAAGTTTCATCTCTTTCCATGTGCATGCAACAAAAAAAGGCCCTGGGAGCACACAGTGACAAGGTGACATTGTAAACCAGGAAGAGAGCCCTCAGCAGAAACTAAACTGTAACCACGTGACCAATTGAAAGCAGGTCCATTGTTTAACCATGACTTATACTTTCAACCAAGCCTTGACCCCCAAATAACACCGAAAGCAAAGATCCTCCACACTGAACCAAGTAGGCCTGGATGTGACCAAAACCTGAAATGTTGGAGCTCTTTCAGTAGCTTTCAGTTCATTGTCCAGACAGTTCTGGTCCTGAAGTGCATCCATCAAAACCTGCCCCATCAGTGCTTCCACATACCAACGTTTTCCCCTAACCCAGAAAAGTTTAACTCAACCCCAATCAGTCAGATAGATTTGAGCTTCCCTCCTGTCTCCTTGCTGATCAGCCATGCAATAAAGCTCTCTTTTCTTACAAAAGCCAGTGTTGTGGAGTTTTGCTTTCTGTACACATCAGGCAGAGAGTTTATTACTCCGTAACAAAATCCTGTTCGATCTTGATCTTGGACTTTTCAGCCTCTAAAACTATGAGAAAATAAATTTCTGTTGTTTAAGTCACCCAGTCTACGGTATTTTGTTATAGCAGCCTGAGCAGACCAAGATACTCTCTGATGTTGGAGGGAGATCCTCATTGGCTGAACCCCACGGGAAGCTGTAGAACAAGGGAGTGTGTTGATGGCAACCATAGATGTCAGCTTCTCAAGTTACGGTGCTTCATGTTCCTAAAGATGTGTTAATTCTTTCAATTCTCGGTGCTTCTATATGGCAGGCATTGTTCTAGGGGCAAGGGAATAAGGTTAAAAAAAGATTCATTGTCCTTCAGGAGTTTATAGTCTGTTGGAATTAGTGTCCTATAAAATTCAAAGTATTTCTCAGCTTGCATATTTTAGAGTTTGTTAATTTATTACTGATGAGAATTTATGATGCTTTAATTTTTCCTTATTTAAATGGTGCTGCATGAATATTCTTGTTGTGCACTTTCTGCACATGTAAAAATTTTTCTTTCAGGTAGATATTAAGAAGTAGAATTGTTGGATTAAAGGAAATATGCATACTTAATGCTGAAGAGGCTGATTAAATTACACTTTTGCTAACACTTATTTCCCTTCCCTCAACAGCAGTTATTATCATTCTCTCAAAGATTTTCCAGTCTGATATGGGGAGTGGGCGAAGCAGGGATAGCAGGTAATCATTGTTTGAGTTTGAATCTTCCTGATTACTGGTGAGAATTAGAACTTTTTAATGTGTATAGCTGTTGTATTTCCTCTTTTGTGAATTGCCTTGCCCGTCCATATCCTTTGGCTATTTTCTTTCTTTTTGAGATTCACTGTCTTTTTAATTTATTTCTAAGAGTTTTTAAAAAATGTGTTTTATGTAATTCTTATTCTGAAGTCCTGTTGTGTTTGCTTTAGTAACACGGTTTACTCAGGCATTAGGTTGTGCTTGTGTTTGGTGCCACTCAGAATATCATGTGCTGGTATTCCTCAAATGTTAGGCAGTGTGTGATTTGATCTCATCTTGTAATTGTGATTCCTTCTTCACTCCCCTTGAATGTTTTATCTCTGGAGGTCTATGTCAGTGGGTAGAATATACCAGTACTATGCTTTTAGGGATGCAGTCCCCCCATTTTTCCTGGGTGTTGCCAGTCACATGGGGCTCATACCTATTCTAGTACCCTGGCTTATGGGCCCCCCCTAATTGCTCCAGTCTGATGGCAGTTGCCTTTATTGCCAAGGCTGGCTGTGGAGAGGCTGGTGAGGAGCAGGCTATCTGGTTGCTCCTGCTGGGGGGTCCAGCTGCCCAGGGAGTCGTCTGCTCTCTGTACTTGCTTTTCTGAGCTAGGAGTTTCCTGGAGTCACTCCCGCCTTCCATAGCTCGTCCATTCTTGGATGTACTGTGGTTCATAGCTTCCTATTTTTCTCTAATCCCATTTGCCTTGTATTTTTCAGGGGTTCCTCATAAATTTATGTGCCCAAGAACCCCCCTCTTTGTTTTTTCAGGGCTAATACAGAATTCAAATATATTTTTATATTCTGTCATTAATAGAGACATGTGGCCAGAGGGAGAAAGCTGGAGTATGATCTAGCCCAGGGGCTGCCAAATTTTTTTCTGTAAAGGACCAAACCGTAAGTACTTTAGGTTTTGCAGTCCAGATGGTTTCTGTCACAGCTACTCAACTCTGCCTTGACTGGATGTGGCTGTGTCCAATCAACCTGATTTATAAAGCAAGACAAGTTTTGGCCTGCAAGTCCTAGTTTGCAGACACCTGACCCAGACCACTTTCCCCTTATATAATAGGTGAAGAATCTGAGTTTAGAGGATGTTGAGAGATTTTCCCAAAGCCACTCACCTAGTGAGCAGAAGGACTGGGTCCGTCACCTCCTCTGCTTACTCATCTGTGATCTTCTCTCCACTTTGCTTTTTGCTGCATTAAAGAGACTCCTAAATGTATCTCAGTTCTCCCAGAGCCTTGGAAAAAGGGAAGTTACTTTCAACTTCTTTGTTTCTTGTTCTTTGACTTGAAGGCAAATAAAGTCCAGGCTAAGTAACCTAACTGTGGAGCTCGCAGGGAAATCGCAGAGCTGGTGGAGGTTGGTTGGATCACTGGCATTAGGACTAGGCGGGGGACTGGTGCTTATTTCAGCTTTTCCTTCTGTGAGCTGTAGAGAGACGTAGTGAGACTAATGGAGCCTAAAGTATTTGAGTTCTTCAGAGACAAGGTTCTAGCTTAAGCACAAATATTATTACTCAATTTTGGTCATTAAAGCCCACAAGGTATTGAATTTGATATCATAGTAAGAGCCATTTCTCTTTTCATTTAGCTTTGGGGCAATAGGAAAGGGATTAAGCTTGGAGTTTGGAATGAGGTTTGAGTCTGTATTCGGCCACTTACCAGATGTGTGACCTTGAAAAAAATACTTAAGTTTCCTCTTTGTCATCTGATTCATTCTAAAATGAGAATACTAATACTCACTTCATAGGGTTGTTTTGAAGATTAAGTGAGATAATGTATTAGACATTGAAAAACATTGTAAAAATAGAAGTTATTAGTATATGGATTGAGACTAGAAGACCTGAAACAAATAAATTAGTACTACAAATTGCTGTGATTTATTATTTGAAATGCAAGGAATGGGGGAATATAACTAAAACAGTACACAAAGAACATGTTAACTAGCAAGCCTCCATTACATTTAGTAGGAAACTAAATGTTAATTTATGTCTGTTTACATTTTATTGTTCCCAGGAGCTTTATTTCAAGTTAATGCAACTACTTTTAATCTTCTTACAATTATCTAGGAGAATAATTTAAACCTTCCTTTCATTGGAGGTGTTTAAATAAAGTATTCCATTTAAGAACACACATGTATAAAACAGAATTACTTGCTTTAGATCTGAGGAATGAGATAGTGAAGTGAATTTCACCTATTCATTTAATAAAGTAATTCTTCAGGCTCTTTCATTCAAAAAGAGGCAGTACAGCATTGTGGTAAGAGTGTGGTCTCTGGATCTAGGTTACCTGGGCTTGAATTCCAGCTCTACTAGGTACCAGCTGTGTCACTTTGGATAACTTACTTAACCTCTCTGTGTCTCACTTTCATCATCTATAGAACTAGGACAATAACAGCCCATACATTACAAATTATTTTAAGAATTAGTGATGTTGTGCCACCAAGGTCAAGGGTTCAGATCCCCCTACCAGCCAGCTGCCAAAAAATAAATAAATAAATAAATAAAACTACAACAGTCTTATTTTAAAAAAAAACAAACCAGTTTAAGGTGTCAGTGCATGTAAAGTACTTAGAGCAGTGCCTGGTGCATAGTAAGGACCTCCACACATTCAGTAATCAGGATGTCTCCCGGAACTCAGTCCTTTTGGGTTTTTATGGAGGCTTCATTACATAGGCTTG